>NC_048569.1:92861826-92869326 GCF_013265735.2 Oncorhynchus mykiss | reverse complement strand
ACATGTAATTTTCTGAACTATACATAATATTAAATGACAAAATATCCGAAGGATTTATGTCTAAAATGTAACCTAAACCAGATCGATCACATGATAGAAGTCGTCCCCCCCCCCCCCCCCCCCCCCCCCCCACAGTCCAAATTATGATCTAAATTGTTCGCCGCTATAGGCGTCTTGGTAGATTGCAGTTCTTAATTTCACCGACAGGCGGCAATGTTGGCCTAATCATTCCATGGAGTACCACAGAGTTTGAATGAAACAGGATTGGAATTTGAACGTGGAACGTAACGTGCCTTTAACACCATGACGGAATAGAAAAGCCGATACGGGCTTGTAAATATTTATTGCCTTTAACTTGTGCAGAGCTTGAATCACCTGGGGGGTATACAACAAGGCAGAATCAATTATTTAGCCAGCTAATTTTGCTAAACAACTATAAAATTACTATCGATTTTCTGGTTCATTACAGATATGTGTTTTGGTTGTTGAGTCAATAAGCGCTTACCGATTTCAAGCTTATCTTACTAAAAAATAAAATATTGTTCAAAAAGATTTAGTCTATTTAGCTGGTCCTGCTCTGGTTGGTGATGATGACAACCATGTCTTACAGAGATATGTTTTTTTTTTTAAATGTTACCTTAATTTAACTAGGCAAATTCTTACTTTCAATGACGGCCTAGGAACAGTGGGTTAACTGCCTGTTCAGGGGCAGAACGACTGATTTTATTTTACCTTGTCAGCTCAGGGATTCAATCTTGCAACATTTCGGTTACTAGTCCAACGCTCTAACCTCTAGGCTACCTGCTGCCCCTCCACTGTAACCACTAGGCTACCTGCCGCCCCTCCACTCTAACCACTAGGCTACCTGCCGCCCCTCCACTCTAACCACTAGGCTACCTTCCGCCCCCACACTCTAACCACTAGGCTACCTGCCGCCCCTCCACTCTAACCAAATCAAATCAAATCAAATGTTATTTGTCACATACACATGGTTAGCAGATGTTAATGCGAGTGTAGTGAAATGCTTGTGGAAGCCACTAACCACTAGGCTACCTGCTGCCCCTCCACTGTAACCACTAGGCTACCTGCTGCCCCTCCACTGTAACCACTAGGCTACCTGCCGCCCCTCCACTCTAACCACTAGGCTACCTGCCGCCCCTCCACTCTAACCACTAGGCTACCTTCCGCCCCCACACTCTAACCACTAGGCTACCTGCCGCCCCTCCACTCTAACCACTAGGCTACCTGCCGCCCCTCCACTCTAACCACTAGGCTACCTGCCGCCCCTCCACTCTAACCACTAGGCTACCTGCCGCCCCTCCACTCTAACCACTAGGCTACCTGCCGCCCCTGTTAATTGATGGTGAAGGCCTAAAGATTCAAGTAAAAGACCTAATTGTGTTTATTTTAATTTTCTTGTGTCTGGGAAGGAATTCCATTTGGAAACTCGCTTACGGAACTGTAGAACCTGTATCTTGTATTCTAAGAGGGGCTATTTTCATGATGTGTATCTGCAGTGAATCAAACATATGGAATCATCTGAGAGGTGTTTACAACTCATCCCAGAAATAGTATAATGTGAGCCGAAGTTGACAGAGGACTCTGTCAAGACAGGTCATGGAAAGCCTGATTCTATTGCTATGTTGTTGTTTATCCAACTGAGCAGTCATACCTGATATACCTACAGTACCTACAGTCTGTACCTACAGTCAGTACCCACAGTCAGTACCTACAGTCTGTACCTACAGTCAGTACCTACAGTCTGTACCTACAGTCAGTACCTACAGTCTGTACCTACAGTCTGTACCTACAGTCAGTACCTACAGTCTGTACCTACAGTCAGTACCTACAGTCTGTACCTACAGTCAGTACCTACAGTCTGTACCTACAGTCTGTACCTACAGTCAGTACCTACAGTCTGTACCTACAGTCAGTACCTACAGTCAGTACCTACAGTCTGTACCTACAGTCTGTACCTACAGTCTGTACCTACAGTCTGTACCTACAGTCAGTACCTACAGTCTGTACCTACAGTCAGTACCTACAGTCTGTACCTACAGTCTGTACCTACAGTCAGTACCCACAGTCAGTACCTACAGTCTGTACCTACAGTCAGTACCTACAGTCTGTACCTACAGTCAGTACCTACAGTCTGTACCTACAGTCTGTACCTACAGTCTGTACCTACAGTCAGTACCCACAGTCTGTACCTACAGTCTGTACCTACAGTCAGTACCCACAGTCAGTACCTACAGTCTGTACCTACAGTCAGTATCTACAGTCTGTACCTACAGTCAGTACCTACAGTCTGTACCTACAGTCAGTACCTACAGTCTGTACCTACAGTCTGTACCTACAGTCTAAGGTTTGTTTTAATGCTGTTGTTCTTCCTATTCACTGCTGTTGAATAGTGATCACTTCTTAGCAGTGCTCCAAAAGTGATGCAGTATCTCAACGTACAGTAGAACGGATGGTTCTCCACATACAGTAGAACAGATGGTTCTCAACATACAGTAGAACGGATGGTTCTCCACATACAGTAGAACAGATGGTTCTCAACATACAGTAGAACAGATGGTTCTCAACATACAGTAGAACAGATGGTTCTCAACAAACAGTAGAACAGATGGTTCTCAACAAACAGTAGAACAGATGGTTCTCAACATACAGTAGAACAGATGGTTCTCAACAAACAGTAGAACAGATGGTTCTCAACATACAGTAGAACAGATGGTTCTCAACATACAGTAGAACAGATGGTTCTCAACAAACAGTAGAACAGATGGTTCTCAACAAACAGTAGAACAGATGGTTCTCAACATACAGTAGAACAGATGGTTCTCAACAAACAGTAGAACAGATGGTTCTCAACAAACAGTAGAACAGATGGTTCTCAACAAACAGTAGAACAGATGGTTCTCAACAAACAGTAGAACAGATGGTTCTCAACATACAGTAGAACAGATGGTTCTCAACAAACAGTAGAACAGATGGTTCTCAACAAACAGTAGAACAGATGGTTCTCAACATACAGTAGAACAGTGGTTCTCAACAAACAGTAGAACAGATGGTTCTCAACAAACAGTAGAACAGATGGTTCTCAACATACAGTAGAACAGATGGTTCTCAACAAACAGTAGAACAGATGGTTCTCAACATACAGTAGAACAGATGGTTCTCAACATACAGTAGAACAGATGGTTCTCAACAAACAGTAGAACAGATGGTTCTCAACAAACAGTAGAACAGATGGTTCTCAACATACAGTAGAACAGATGGTTCTCAACAAACAGTAGAACAGATGGTTCTCCACATACAGTAGAACAGATGGTTCTCAACATACAGTAGAACAGATGGTTCTCAACATACAGTAGAACAGATGGTTCTCAACATACAGTAGAACAGATGGTTCTCAACAAACAGTAGAACAGATGGTTCTCAACATACAGTAGAACAGATGGTTCTCAACATACAGTAGAACAGATGGTTCTCAACAAACAGTAGAACAGATGGTTCTCCACATACAGTAGAACAGTAGAACAGATGGTTCTCAACATACAGTAGAACAGTAGAACAGATGGTTCTCAACATATAGTAGAACAGATGGTTCTCAACATACATTAGAACAGTAGAACAGATGGTTCTCCACATACATTAGAACAGTAGAACAGATGGTTCTCCACATACAGTAGAACAGTAGAACAGATGGTTCTCAACATACAGTAGAACATATGGTTCTCAACATACATTAGAACAGTAGAACAGATGGTTCTCAACATACAGTAGAACAGTAGAACAGATGGTTCTCAACATACAGTAGAACAGATGGTTCTCAACATACAGTAGAACAGATGGTTCTCAACAAACAGTAGAACAGATGGTTCTCAACATACAGTAGAACAGATGGTTCTCAACATACATTAGAACAGTAGAACAGATGGTTCTCAACATACAGTACAACAGATGGTTCTCAACATACAGTAGAACAGATGGTTCTCAACAAACAGTAGAACAGATGGTTCTCAACATACAGTAGAACAGATGGTTCTCAACATACAGTAGAACAGATGGTTCTCAACAAACAGTAGAACAGATGGTTCTCAACATACAGTAGAACAGATGGTTCTCAACATACATTAGAACAGTAGAACAGATGGTTCTCAACATACAGTACAACAGATGGTTCTCAACATACAGTAGAACAGATGGTTCTCAACAAACAGTAGAACAGATGGTTCTCAACATACAGTAGAACAGATGGTTCTCAACATACAGTAGAACAGATGGTTCTCAACAAACAGTAGAACAGATGGTTCTCAACATACAGTAGAACAGATGGTTCTCAACAAACAGTAGAACAGATGGTTCTCAACATACAGTAGAACAGATGGTTCTCAACGTACAGTAGAACAGATGGTTCTCAACAAACAGTAGAACAGTGGTTCTCAATGTACAGTAGAACAGATGGTTCTCAACATACAGTAGAACAGATGGTTCTCAACAAACAGTAGAACAGATGGTTCTCAACATACAGTAGAACAGATGGTTCTCAACATACAGTAGAACAGATGGTTCTCAACAAACAGTAGAACAGATGGTTCTCAACATACAGTAGAACAGATGGTTCTCAACAAACAGTAGAACAGATGGTTCTCAACATACAGTAGAACAGATGGTTCTCAACGTACAGTAGAACAGATGGTTCTCAACAAACAGTAGAACAGTGGTTCTCAATGTACAGTAGAACAGATGGTTCTCAACATACAGTAGAACAGATGGTTCTCAACAAACAGTAGAACAGATGGTTCTCAACATACAGTAGAACAGATGGTTCTCAACAAACAGTAGAACAGATGGTTCTCAACATACAGTAGAACAGATGGTTCTCAACAAACAGTAGAACAGATGGTTCTCAACATACAGTAGAACAGATGGTTCTCAACATACAGTAGAACAGATGGTTCTCAACAAACAGTAGAACAGATGGTTCTCAACATACAGTAGAACAGATGGTTCTCAACATACATTAGAACAGTAGAACAGATGGTTCTCAACATACAGTACAACAGATGGTTCTCAACATACAGTAGAACAGATGGTTCTCAACAAACAGTAGAACAGATGGTTCTCAACATACAGTAGAACAGATGGTTCTCAACAAACAGTAGAACAGATGGTTCTCAACATACAGTAGAACAGATGGTTCTCAACATACAGTAGAACAGATGGTTCTCAACAAACAGTAGAACAGATGGTTCTCAACATACAGTAGAACAGATGGTTCTCAACAAACAGTAGAACAGATGGTTCTCAACATACAGTAGAACAGATGGTTCTCAACGTACAGTAGAACAGATGGTTCTCAACAAACAGTAGAACAGTGGTTCTCAATGTACAGTAGAACAGATGGTTCTCAACATACAGTAGAACAGATGGTTCTCAACAAACAGTAGAACAGATGGTTCTCAACATACAGTAGAACAGATGGTTCTCAACATACAGTAGAACAGATGGTTCTCAACAAACAGTAGAACAGATGGTTCTCAACATACAGTAGAACAGATGGTTCTCAACAAACAGTAGAACAGATGGTTCTCAACATACAGTAGAACAGATGGTTCTCAACGTACAGTAGAACAGATGGTTCTCAACAAACAGTAGAACAGTGGTTCTCAATGTACAGTAGAACAGATGGTTCTCAACATACAGTAGAACAGATGGTTCTCAACAAACAGTAGAACAGATGGTTCTCAACATACAGTAGAACAGATGGTTCTCAACAAACAGTAGAACAGATGGTTCTCAACAAACAGTAGAACAGATGGTTCTCAACATACAGTAGAACAGATGGTTCTCAACATACAGTAGAACAGATGGTTCTCAACAAACAGTAGAACAGATGGTTCTCAACATACAGTAGAACAGATGGTTCTCAACATACAGTAGAACAGATGGTTCTCAACAAACAGTAGAACAGATGGTTCTCAACATACAGTAGAACAGATGGTTCTCAACATACAGTAGAACAGATGGTTCTCAACATACAGTAGAACAGATGGTTCTCAACATACAGTAGAACAGATGGTTCTCAACATACAGTAGAACAGATGGTTCTCAACAAACAGTAGAACAGATGGTTCTCAAC
Organism: Oncorhynchus mykiss; assembly: GCF_013265735.2. Lineage (NCBI taxonomy): Eukaryota > Metazoa > Chordata > Actinopteri > Salmoniformes > Salmonidae > Oncorhynchus > Oncorhynchus mykiss. The sequence continues at coordinate 92,863,181 of NC_048569.1, read as the reverse complement.
ATACAGTAGAACAGATGGTTCTCAACATACAGTAGAACAGATGGTTCTCAACATACAGTAGAACAGATGGTTCTCAACATACAGTAGAACAGATGGTTCTCAACATACAGTAGAACAGATGGTTCTCAACAAACAGTAGAACAGATGGTTCTCAACATACAGTAGAACAGATGGTTCTCAACATACAGTAGAACAGATGGTTCTCAACATACAGTAGAACAGAGAACAACTGCATTAGAGGACTATTTACTGTATTTGGTCTTGTACAGTGTTAAACTAATGCAGTGACCTATAGTATATTCCTAGCATTGTTGTTTTTTTATTGTGTCCTAATCATTTACATTCATATGTGTTTTTTTTCCAAAATTGTCACAACATGTACTGTACATCTGCTTTGAGAGTTTCTTAGACAAAGACTGTTCAGTTTGAGGACAGAGGAATCGGGAAGACTGACATATCCCCAGCAAATTAGATGTGAATATCTGAAGCTACTTGGGTAAATGTATGAATAACAGGAATAGAGATGGACCACATCTGAAGCTGGCCATCTTAGTTAAAGCCTTCACATCTGATTTAGACCGAAGCCTGAAGGACAAATCCCACTGACAGAAACGTTATGATATACCGACCAAAATTTCCAATTGCACATCAAATTCAAAAAGATTGTTCTTTCGGCCGAGGTAAAGAGCTTAAAAATATGACTTTTAAACTTGTCAATTTGTCTCCGCCAGAAATGTCAGGGATAGTTCCAGCTCTCAGTCGATTAGCTCCCTCCGTCCTCACATGCCGACAGATCAGGAACATTTGGTTTTAATCAAAGAGTAGAACTGGACAGACAAAAAGTGTTTCTGATGTGAGTGTGTGTGTGCTTTGTTTTACCAACGTTTTATTCAGAAACTTGAGCAGGGCGTTTCTTTAAAATATCAAACTATTCTGTTTTGGTGGTCACTGTGATGGCCAGCAATATGTGTCTGTTGGTCTCGCATCCCCTCAAAAGTCCCTACCTTCTACCAGTCAAACTATTCTGTTTTGGTGGTCACTGTGATGGCCAGCAATATGTGTCTGTTGGTCTCGCATCCCCTCAAAAGTCCCTGCCTTCTACCAGTCAAACTATTCTGTTTTGGTGGTCACTGTGATGGCCAGCAATATGTGTCTGTTGGTCTCGCACCCCCTCAAAAGTCCCTGCCTTCTACCAGTCAAACTATTCTGTTTTGGTGGTCACTGTGATGGCCAGCAATATGTGTCTGTTGGTCTCGCATCCCCTCAAAAGTCCCTGCCTTCTACCAGTCAAACTATTCTGTTTTGGTGGTCACTGTGATGGCCAGCAATATGTGTCTGTTGGTCTCGCATCCCCT
>NC_048569.1:92819326-92856826 GCF_013265735.2 Oncorhynchus mykiss | reverse complement strand
GGAGGTGGGGCTGGCTGAGGGAGGGATGGAGGTGGCGCTGGCTGAGGGAGGATGGAGGTGGGGCTGGCTGAGGGAGGGATGGAGGTGGGGCTGGCTGAGGGAGCGATGGAGGTGGCGCTGGCTGAGGGAGGATGGAGGTGGGGCTGGCTGAGGGAGCGATGGAGGTGGCGCTGGCTGAGGGAGGATGGAGGTGGGGCTGGCTGAGGGAGGGATGGAGGTGGGGCTGGCTGAGGGAGGGATGGAGGTGGCGCTGGCTGAGGGAGGATGGAGGTGGGGCTGGCTGAGGGAGGATGGAGGTGGCGCTGGCTGAGGGAGCTGTAAAGCAAAATGAAACGACTTGTATATAGGCTATACCTACTAGGTCGAATCCTTCTAGCTATAAGGACCTAATCCTTAAGGATAAATGACAATTTATTAGATCACATAAAGGACAATATGTCTTATTTAACTTGTTTGCCTTATTATTGTTACCCTTCTGATTGACAACATCCTCCAATAGAAGAATATGTTGTAGTACACAGGGGTGTGTGTGTGAGTGGGCTCAAATGCTCCCAGGAATCTGAGCTAACTTTACTGCAGTACAGTTCAAAACATAACATTTCTATCCAAGTAGATCCTTATCAGATCTGTGATTTTTTTAAATGAATGATAATGTGAGTTTGAGATATGATGTGACTTCATATGCTGTGTGGTGGAACCACAGACATTTCTAGATAACCAACAAGCTCTCACAGCCTCACTGCAGAGTTGGACGTTCATTCACGTTTTTCTCCAAATGTCAAATTTCAACGTTTCTCCAAACGTCAAATTTCAAAGTGTCTTTGACACCCTGGGTTGACTCTTTCTGGTCAGTATCGTTCCATTTCTTCAAACGTCACTCCAAATGGTATGGGTTAAGGTTTGGGTTAAGGTTTGGGTTAAGGTATGGGTTAAGGTATGGGTTAAGGTTTGGGTTAAGGTATGGGTTAAGGTTTGGGTTAAGGTATGGGTTAAGGTTTGGGTTAAGGTATGGGTTAAGGTATGGGTTAAGGTTTGGGTTAAGGTATGGGTTAAGGTTTGGGTTAAGGTATGAGTTAAGGTTTGGGTTAAGGTATGGGTTAAGGTTTGGGTTAAGGTATGGGTTAAGGTTTGGGTTAAGGTATGGGTTAAGGTTTGGGTTAAGGTATGGGTTAAGGTATGGGTTAAGGTTTGGGTTAAGGTTTGGGTTAAGGTTTGGGTTAAGGTATGGGTTAAGGTTTGGGTTAAGGTTTGGATTAAGGTATGGGTTAAGGTATGGGTTAAGGTTTGGGTTAAGGTATGGGTTAAGGTTTGGGTTAAGGTATGGGTTAAGGTTTGGGTTAAGGTTTGGGTTAAGGTATGGGTTAAGGTTTGGGTTAAGGTATGGGTTAAGGTTTGGGTTAAGGTATGGGTTAAGGTTTGGGTTAAGGTATGGGTTAAGGTATGGGTTAAGGTTTGGGTTAAGGTTTGGGTTAAGGTATGGGTTAAGGTATGGGTTAAGGTTTGGGTTAAGGTATGGGTTAAGGTATGGGTTAAGGTTTGGGTTAAGGTTTGGGTTAAGGTATGGGTTAAGGTATGGGTTAAGGTTTGGGTTAAGGTTTGGGTTAAGGTATGGGTTAAGGTATGGGTTAAGGTTTGGGTTAAGGTATGGGTTAAGGTATGGGTTAAGGTTTGGGTTAAGGTTTGGGTTAAGGTATGGGTTAAGGTATGGGTTAAGGTTTGGGTTAAGGTTTGGGTTAAGGTATGGGTTAAGGTATGGGTTAAGGTTTGGGTTAAGGTATGGGTTAAGGTTTGGGTTAAGGTATGGGTTAAGGTTTGGGTTAAGGTATGGGTTAAGGTTTGGGTTAAGGTATGGGTTAAGGTTTGGGTTAAGGTATGGGTTAAGGTATGGGTTAAGGTTTGGGTTAAGGTTTGGGTTAAGGTTTGGGTTAAGGTATGGGTTAAGGTTTGGGTTAAGGTATGGGTTAAGGTATGGGTTAAGGTATGGGTTAAGGTTTGGGTCAAGGTATGGGTCAAGGTTTGGGTTAAGGTATGGGTTACGGTATGGGTTAAGGTATGGGTTAAGGTTTGGGTTAAGGTATGGGTTAAGGTTTGGGCTAAGGTTTGGGTTAAGGTTTGGGTTAAGGTATGGGTTAAGGTTTGGGTTAAGGTATGGGTTAAGGTTTGGGTTAAGGTATGGGTTACGGTATGGGTTAAGGTATGGGTTAAGGTATGGGTTAAGGTTTGGGTTAAGGTATGGGTTACGGTATGGGTTAAGGTTTGGGTTAAGGTATGGGTTAAGGTTTGGGTTAAGGTATGGGTTAAGGTTTGGGTTAAGGTATGGGTTAAGGTTTGGGTTAAGGTATGGGTTAAGGTTTGGGTTAAGGTATGGGTTAAGGTTTGGGTTAAGGTATGGGCTAAGGTTTGGGTTAAGGTTTGGGTTAAGGTATGGGTTAAGGTTTGGGTTAAGGTTTGGGTTAAGGTATGGGTTAAGGTTTGGGTTAAGGTATGGGCTAAGGTTTGGGTTAAGGTTTGGGTTAAGGTATGGGTTAAGGTTTGGGTTAAGGTTTGGGTTAAGGTATGGGTTAAGGTTTGGGTTAAGGTATGGGCTAAGGTTTGGGTTAAGGTTTGGGTTAAGGTATGGGTTAAGGTTTGGGTTAAGGTATGGGTTAAGGTTTGGGTTAAGGTATGGGTTAAGGTATGGGTTAAGGTTTGGGTTAAGGTATGGGTTAAGGTTTGGGTTAAGGTATGGGCTAAGGTTTGGGTTAAGGTTTGGGTTAAGGTATGGGTTAAGGTTTGGGTTAAGGTATGGGTTAAGGTTTGGGTTAAGGTATGGGTTACGGTATGGGTTAAGGTTTGGGTTAAGGTATGGGTTAAGGTATGGGTTAAGGTATGGGTTAAGGTTTGGGTTAAGGTTTGGGTTAAGGTATGGGTTAAGGTTTGGGTTAAGGTATGGGTTAAGGTATGGGTTAAGGTATGGGTTAAGGTTTGGGTTAAGGTTTGGGTCAAGGTATGGGTCAAGGTTTGGGTTAAGGTATGGGTTACGGTATGGGTTAAGGTATGGGTTAAGGTTTGGGTTAAGGTATGGGTTAAGGTTTGGGCTAAGGTTTGGGTTAAGGTTTGGGTTAAGGTTTGGGTTAAGGTATGGGTTAAGGTTTGGGTTAAGGTTTGGGTTAAGGTATGGGTTAAGGTATGGGTTAAGGTATGGGTTAAGGTTTGGGTCAAGGTATGGGTCAAGGTTTGGGTTAAGGTATGGGTTACGGTATGGGTTAAGGTATGGGTTAAGGTTTGGGTTAAGGTATGGGTTAAGGTTTGGGCTAAGGTTTGGGTTAAGGTTTGGGTTAAGGTATGGGTTAAGGTTTGGGTTAAGGTATGGGTTAAGGTTTGGGTTAAGGTATGGGTTACGGTATGGGTTAAGGTATGGGTTAAGGTATGGGTTAAGGTTTGGGTTAAGGTATGGGTTACGGTATGGGTTAAGGTTTGGGTTAAGGTATGGGTTAAGGTTTGGGTTAAGGTATGGGTTAAGGTTTGGGTTAAGGTATGGGTTAAGGTTTGGGTTAAGGTATGGGTTAAGGTTTGGGTTAAGGTATGGGTTAAGGTTTGGGTTAAGGTATGGGCTAAGGTTTGGGTTAAGGTTTGGGTTAAGGTATGGGTTAAGGTTTGGGTTAAGGTTTGGGTTAAGGTATGGGTTAAGGTTTGGGTTAAGGTATGGGCTAAGGTTTGGGTTAAGGTTTGGGTTAAGGTATGGGTTAAGGTTTGGGTTAAGGTTTGGGTTAAGGTATGGGTTAAGGTTTGGGTTAAGGTATGGGCTAAGGTTTGGGTTAAGGTTTGGGTTAAGGTATGGGTTAAGGTTTGGGTTAAGGTATGGGTTAAGGTTTGGGTTAAGGTATGGGTTAAGGTATGGGTTAAGGTTTGGGTTAAGGTATGGGTTAAGGTTTGGGTTAAGGTATGCGCTAAGGTTTGGGTTAAGGTTTGGGTTAAGGTATGGGTTAAGGTTTGGGTTAAGGTATGGGTTAAGGTTTGGGTTAAGGTATGGGTTACGGTATGGGTTAAGGTTTGGGTTAAGGTATGGGTTAAGGTATGGGTTAAGGTATGGGTTAAGGTTTGGGTTAAGGTTTGGGTTAAGGTATGGGTTAAGGTTTGGGTTAAGGTATGGGTTAAGGTATGGGTTAAGGTATGGGTTAAGGTTTGGGTTAAGGTATGGGTTAAGGTTTGGGTTAAGGTATGGGTTACAGTATGGGTTAAGGTATGGGTTAAGGTATGGGTTAAGGTATGGGTTAAGGTATGGGTTAAGGTATGGGTTAAGGTATGGGTTAAGGTTTGGGTTAAGGTATGGGTTAAGGTATGGGTTAAGGTTTGGGTTAAGGTTTGGGTTAAGGTTTGGGTTAAGGTATGGGTTAAGGTTTGGGTTAAGGTATGGGCTAAGGTTTGGGTTAAGGTTTGGGTTAAGGTATGGGTTAAGGTTTGGGTTAAGGTATGGGTTAAGGTTTGGGTTAAGGTATGGGTTACGGTATGGGTTAAGGTTTGGGTTAAGGTATGGGTTAAGGTATGGGTTAAGGTTTGGGTTAAGGTTTGGGTTAAGGTATGGGTTAAGGTTTGGGTTAAGGTATGGGTTAAGGTATGGGTTAAGGTATGGGTTAAGGTTTGGGTTAAGGTATGGGTTAAGGTTTGGGTTAAGGTATGGGTTACGGTATGGGTTAAGGTATGGGTTAAGGTATGGGTTAAGGTATGGGTTAAGGTATGGGTTAAAGTATGGGTTAAGGTATGGGTTAAAGTATGGGTTAACGTTTGGGATATGGTTCAAACAATAAAATAAAAAACGAGTGTCCACCATTGGGATCCAACACGCTACTCCCTGATCCAGAGTCATGGGATTACACCCTTCTTTCACACCTGGCGGGTAGGAGCGTTGGACTAGTAACCGAAAGGTTGCTGGATCAAATCCCAGAGCTGACCATGTAAAAAAAATATTGTAGTTCTGCCCCTGAGCAAGGCAGTTAACCCAATGTGCCGATGACGTGGATGTCGATTTAAGGCAGCCCACCCCCCCCCCCCCCCCCCTGCTCCTCTCAGAGGGGGTTCAGAGGGTTGGGGGGGTTCAGAGGGGTTGGGTTAAATGCGGAAGACACATTTCAGTTGAATGCATTCAGTTGGACAGTTGACTAGGTACCTCCCCCCTTTCCCTTTCCTGTCCACACCACCCTAGCAGAACCCATAGAACCCAGAACCCATAGAACCCAGAACCCATAGCGCCCACTGCCACCCCTAGTGTCCGGTTGTGAAAGGCATTTCCAGACGTCTTTAGGTCATGGGATAAACGTCCAACTTCACTCTCGAGCGATCTGCCTGAGATAACAGCCGCAGATGACATCATCTGAGAAATGACTGTTGTCAAGTCACGTCCACATGTGTGTTTGTGTGCCAAAACACATCATACCACCAGCCACAGGAGTGTGTGTGTGTGTGTGTGTTTGTGTGTGAGAGAGAGAGAAAATCCCACCCTGGCTTGGCTTGCTTCCGACCACTGGAATGTGACCCTCACTATTTCCAGTTCACACCTCAGTCAGTCTGCTCCTTAGTGAGTCGTACTGTGTGTTGTTCTGTATGTGTTCCCTGTAACGTGTGTGTTGTTCTGAATGTGTTCCCTGTAGCATGTGTGTTGTTCTGAATGTCTTCCCTGTAGCGTGTGTGTTGTTCTGAATGTGTTCCCTGTAGCATGTGTGTTGTTCTGTATGTGTTCCCTGTAGCGTGTGTGTTGTTCTGAATGTGTTCCCTGTAGCGTGTGTGTTGTTCTGTATGTGTTCCCTGTAGCGTGTGTGTTGTTCTGAATGTGTTCCCTGTAGCATGTGTGTTGTTCTGAATGTGTTCCCTGTAGCGTGTGTGTTGTTCTGTATGTGTTCCCTGTAGCGTGTGTGTTGTTCTGTATGTGTTCCCTGTAACGTGTGTGTTGTTCTGAATGTGTTCCCTGTAACGTGTGTGTTGTTCTGAATGTGTTCCCTGTAACGTGTGTGTGTTTTTGTGCGTGTCATAAGCTTCTCTGAGCGATGTGTGTGTCTCCTCTCGGGCGCTAGATAGGTAGCCAGGTAGGGTTAAGTTCAAAGGTCACCTGTGCAGCCGTCCACACCACCTACAAGCTCTGACAGACAGACAAATGGACAGAGAGACAGTACATTCTTGCTGATGTCATCCTCTCCTGTCTGGGGGTGATTTACTCCTGGCGATAGGTATACTGAGGTACTGACCTAAGACAAAGAGACAGAGAGCTTTAGAGGACATCTAAAAACAGCAAGATCAGAGGTTGTCAACCTTTTCCTTTCCTGGAACCACCAATCACAGTCCAAAGCTCTTGAGGACCAACATTTGCGGAGTCTCAGATTTTTTATAAAACACAAAATATCTTAATGGTCAAATGTTGTCCATTTTATCAGGGAATGTAACAGAATACGATTACAGATGGATGTCTGATAACACTTTCCATTGAGAAAACCCTAACCCTCCCCTGTGCTGCACAGACTCTATATACCTGCTCTACTATCTATAGAGACCCTAACCCTCCCCTGTGCTGCATAGACTCTATATACCTGCTCTACTATCTATAGAGAATCTAACCCTCCCCTGTGCTGCACAGACTCTATATACCTGCTCTACTATCTATAGAGAATCTAACCCTCCCCTGTGCTGCACAGACTCTATATACCTGCTCTACTATCTATAGAGACTCTACATACCTGCTCTACTATCTACAGAGACTCTATATACCTGCTCTACTATCTATAGAGACTCTATATACCTGCTCTACTATCTACAGAGTCTATATACCTGCTCTACTATCTACAGAGACTCTATATACCTGCTCTACAATCCACAGACTCTATATACCTGCTCTACGATCCACAGAGACTCTATATACCTGCTCTACTATCTACATAGACTCTATATACCTGCTCTACTATCTACATAGACTCTATATACCTGCTCTACTATCTACATAGACTCTATATACCTGCTCTACTATCTATAGATAGTCTATATACCTGCTCTACTATCTGCAGAGAGTCTATATACCTGCTCTACTATCTACAGAGTCTATATACCTGCTCTACTATCTACAGAATCTATATACGTGCTCTACTATCTACAGAGTCTATATACCTGCTCTACTATCTACAGAGTCTATATACCTGCTCTACTATCCACAGAGTCTATATACCTGCTCTACTATCTACAGAGTCTATATACCTGCTCTACAATCCACATAGTCTATATACTTGCTCTACAATCCACAGAGTCTATATACCTGCTCTACAATCCACAGAGTCTATATACCTGCTCTACAATCCACAGTCTATATACCTGCTCTACAATCCACAGAGTCTATATACCTGCTCTACAATCCAGAGTCTATATACCTGCTCTACTATCTACAGAGTCTATATACCTGCTCTAAAATCCACAGAGTCTATATACCTGCTCTACTATCTACATAGACTCTATATACCTGCTCTACAATCTATAGAGTCTATATACCTGCTCTACAATCCACAGAGACTATATACCTGCTCTACAATCCACAGAGTCTATATACCTGCTCTACAATCCACAGAGTCTATATACCTGCTCTACTATCTACAGAGTCTATATACCTGCTCTACTATCCACAGAGTCTATATACCTGCTCTACTATCTACAGAGTCTATATACCTGCTCTACAATCCACAGAGTCTATATACCTGCTCTACTATCTACAGAGTCTATATACCTGCTCTACAATCCACAGAATCTATATACCTGCTCTACAATCCACAGAGTCTATATACCTGCTCTACTCTCTACATAGACTCTATATACCTGCTCTACAATCTATAGAGTCTATATACCTGCTCTACAATCCACAGAGACTATATACCTGCTCTACAATCTATAGAGTCTATATACCTGCTCTACTATCTACAGAGTCTATATACCTGCTCTACAATCCACAGAGTCTATATACCTGCTCTACTATCTACAGAGTCTATATACCTGCTCTACTATCTACAGAGTCTATATACCTGCTCTACAATCCACAGAGTCTATATACCTGCTCTACAATCCACAGAGTCTATATACCTGCTCTACAATCCACAGAGTCTATATACCTGCACTACTATCTACATAGACTCTATAGACCTGCTCTACTGGGAGTTAAGTGATGCTGTTTATGACACGGTTCGTGTTGCCTTCTCCTGTCACCACAAGAGAGAGGTGCTACGCTGCAGCTGGGCTGGGTAGTGGAACCCTGTCATCCTCACCTCACTTGAGCTGGGGTTATCTGGGGCCAGGCACACAAAGGGCCTTCTGATACACCACCTACGTCAATGCTAGCTATCATTTATGCCAATGCATTTATGTCACTCAGTCAGTTTGACTTTCTCCTTTGAGCAAAGCCAAGCCCTGCCAGCCCAGACAGCTGCTCTTTTGGCCCAGTTGGCTACTCTTTTCCCCCAACAGAGAGAATGGAAGTAAAATCAAGAATGGAAGTAAAATCAATTGTGGTTGAAAGGGAGATGTGTTAGACAGGATAGTGTTAGATGAGATAGACAGGATAGTGTTAGACAGGATAGTGTTAGATGAGATAGACAGGATAGTGTTATATGTGATAGACAGGATAGTGTTAGACAGGATAGTGTTAGACAGGATAGTGTTAGATGAGATAGTGTTAGATGAGATAGTGTTAGATGAGATAGTGATAGATAGGATAGTGTTAGCCAGGATAGTGTTAGATGAGATAATGTTAGATGAGATAGTGATAGACAGGATAGTGTTATACAGGATAGTGTTAGACAGGATAGTGTTAGATGAGATAGTGTTAGATGAGATAGTGTTGGACAGGATAGTGTTATATAGGATAGTGTTGGACGGGATAGTGTTATACAGGATAGTGTTAGACAGGATAGTGTTAGATGAGATAGTGTTAGATGAGATAGTGTTAGATGTGATAGTGTTAGACAGGATAGTGTTAGATGAGATAGTGTTAGACAGGATAGTGTTAGACAGGATAGTGTTAGACAGGATAGTGTTAGACAGGATAGTGTTAGACAGGATAGTGTTAGACAGGATAGTGTTAGATGAGATAGTGTGAGATGTGATAGTGTTAGATGGGATAGTGTTAGATGAGATAGTGTTAGATGAGATAGTGTTAGATGAGATAGTGTTGGACAGGATAGTGTTATACAGAATAGTGTTAGATGAGATAGTGTTAGATGTGATAGTGTTAGATAGGATAGTGTTAGATAGGATAGTGTTAGATAGGATAGTGTTAGATAGGATAGTGTTAGATGAGATAGTGTTAGATAGGATAGTGTGAGATGAGATAGTGTTGGACAGGATAGTGTTATACAGAATAGTGTTAGATGAGATAGTGTTAGATGTGATAGTGTTAGATAGGATAGTGTTAGATAGGATAGTGTTAGATAGGATAGTGTTAGATAGGATAGTGTTAGATGAGATAGTGTTAGATAGGATAGTGTGAGATGAGATAGTGTTAGATAGGATAGTGTTAGATGAGATAGTGTTAGATAGGATAGTGTTAGATGAGATAGTGTTAGATAGGATAGTGTTAGATGAGATAGTGTTAGACAGGATAGTGTGAGATGGCATTGTGTAGAAGACCCTGAGACCTCAGGAGAGGCCAGAATACATTGGGTTCCCTGCTATTAAATGTCCCAGATCCTTCAGACCGTGGAGAGACTGTGTGTGTGTTGGAAGAATGAAGCTATTCTTCTTCACTCTTTGTCTCCTCTCCTGTCTTAGACATGCAGACATGTTTGCTCTGATGGGTTCTTCTCTCTGCTGTAGGTGACCTTACCACAAACTGTCACAGCTCTGAACACTCCCAAATCAACTTGCCCCTGCGACCCATGAAGTTTACATGCAACAAAACTCTGTTAGCTCTCTGAGCTAAAGCCTAGGCATTGGCTAGAGAAGAAAACAACTATTTTATGTCTCAGGAATGATTACTCATCACCGAACCAACTTCCTTACAACCCTTCACATATATCTGAAAGGAATGGGTGAGTGTAAGCAATATGGGTCCAGTGGTTTAGAGGGGTAAGGGTTAGGGGTTAGGGGTCCAGTGGTTTAGAGGGGTAGGGGTTAGGGGTTAGGGGTACAGTGGTTTAGAGGGTTAGGGGTTAGGGGTCCAGTGGTTTAGAGGGGTAGGGGTTAGGGGTTAGGGGTACAGTGGTTTAGAGGGTTAGGGGTTAGGGATCCAGTGGTTTAGAGGGGTAGGGGTTAGGGGGTAGGGGTCCAGTGGTTTAGAGGGGTAGGGGTTAGGGGTTAGGGGTACAGTGGTTTAGAGGGTTAGGGGTTAGGGATCCAGTGGTTTAGAGGGGTTAGGGGTTAGGGGGTAGGGGTTAGGGGTCCAGTGGTTTAGAGGGGTAGGGGTTAGGGGGTAAGGGGTAGGGGTTAGGGGTCCAGTGGTTTAGAGGGGCAGGGGTTAGGGGTACAGTGGTTTAGAGGGGTAGGGGTTAGGGGTACAGTGGTTTAGAGGGGTAGGGGTTAGGGGTTAGGGGTCCAGTGGTTTAGAGGGGTAGGGGTTAGGGGTCCAGTGGTTTAGAGGGTTAGGGGTTAGGGGTCCAGTGGTTTAGAGGGGTAGGGGTTAGGGGTCCAGTGGTTTAGAGGGTTAGGGGTTAGGGGTTCAGTGGTTTAGAGGGGTAGGGGTTAGGGGTTAGGGGTCCAGTGGTTTAGAGGGGTAGGGGTTAGGGGTTAGGGGTCCAGTGGTTTAGAGGGGTAGGGGTTAGGGGTTAGGGATACAGTGGTTTAGAAGGGTAGGGGTTAGGGGTCCAGTGGTTTAGAGGGGTAGGGGTTAGGGGTTTAGAGGGGTAGGGGTTAGGGGTTAGGGGTCCAGTGGTTTAGAGGGGTAGGGGTTAGGGGTCCAGTGGTTTAGAGGGTTAGGGGTTAGGGGTACAGTGGTTTAGAGGGGTAGGGGTTAGGGGTCCAGTGGTTTAGAGGGGTAGGGGTAGGGGTTAGGGGTTAGGGGTCCAGTGGTTTAGAGGGGTAGGGGTTAGGGATCCAGTGGTTTAGAGGGGTAGGGGTTAGGGGTTAGGGATCCAGTGGTTTAGAGGGGTAGGGGTTAGGGGCCCAGTGGTTTAGAGGGTTAGGGGTTAGGGGTTAGGGGTACAGTGGTTTAGAGGGGTAGGGGTTAGGGATCCAGTGGTTTAGAGGGGTAGGGGTTAGGGATTAGGGGTCCAGTTGTTTAGAGGGGTAGGGGTTAGGGGGTTAGGGATCCAGTGGTTTAGAGGGGTAGGGGTTAGGGGTACAGTGGTTTAGAGGGGTAGGGGTCCAGTGGTTTAGAGGGGTAGGGGTTAGGGGTTAGGGGTACAGTGGTTTAGAGGGGTAGGGGTTAGGGGTCCAGTGGTTTAGAGGGGTAGGGCTTAGGGGTTAGGGATCCAGTGGTTTAGAAGGGTAGGGGTTAGGGGTTAGGGATCCAGTGGTTTAGAGGGGTAGGGGTTAGGGGTCCAGTGGTTTATTTGGTGACGTGAAAATACACTGCTCAAAAAAATAAAGGGAAGACAATGTAACTCCCAAGTCAATCACACTTCTGTGAAATCAAACTGTCCACTTAGGAAGCAACACTGATTGACAATACATTTCACATGCTGTTGTGCAAATTGAATAGACAACAGGTGGAAATTATAGGCAATTAGCAAGACACCCCCAATAAAGGAGTGGTTCTGCAGGTGGTGACCACAGACCACTTCTCAGTTCCTATGCTTCCTGGCTGATGTTTTGGTCACTTTTGAATGCTGGCGGTGCTTTCACTCTAGTGGTAGCATGAGACGGAGTCTACAACCCACACAAGTGGCTCAGGTAGTGCAGCTCATCCAGGATGGCACATCAATGCGAGCTGTGGCAAGAAGGTTTGCTGTGTCTGTCAGCGTAGTGTCCAGAGCATAGTGGCGCTACCAGGAGACAGGCCAGTACATCAGGAGATGTGGAGGAGGCCGTAGGAGGGCAACAACCCAGCAGCAGGACCGCTACCTCCGCCTTTGTGCAAGGAGGAGCAGGAGGAGCACTGCCAGAGTCCTGCAAAATGACCTCCAGCAGGCCACAAATGTGCATCTGTCTGCTCAAACGGTCAGGAACAGACTCCATGAGGGTGGTATGAGGACCCGACGTCCACAGGTGGGGGTTGTGCTTACAGCCCAACACCGTGCAGGACGTTTGGCATTTGCCAGAGAACACCAAGATTGGCAAATTCGCTACTGGCGCCCTGTGCTCTTCACAGATGAAAGCAGGTTCACACTGAGCACATGTGACAGACGTGACAGAGTCTGGCGACGCCGTGGAGAACGTTCTGCTGCCTGCAACATCCTCCAGCATGACCGGTTTGGCGGTGGGTCAGTCATGGTGTGGGGTGGCATTTCTTTGGGGGGCCTCCATGTGCTCGCCAGAGGTAGCCTGACTGCAATTAGGTACCGAGATGAGATCCTCAGACCCCTTGTGAGACCATATGCTGGTGCGGTTGGCCCTGGGTTCCTCCTAATGCAAGACAGCCTCATGTGGCTGGAGTGTGTCAGCAGTTCCTGCAAGAGGAAGGCATTGATGCTATGGACTGGCCCGCCCGTTCCCCAGACCTGAATCCAATTGAGCACATCTGGGACATCATGTCTCGCTCCATCCACCAACGCCACGTTGCACCACAGACTGTCCAGGAGTTGGCGAATGCTTTAGTCCAGATCTGGGAGGAGATCCCTCAGGAGACCATCCGCCACCTCATCAGGAGCATGCCCAGGCGTTGTAGGGAGGTCATACAGGCCCGTGGAGGCCACACACACTACTGAGCCTCATTTTGACTTGTTTTAAGGACATTGCATCAAAGTTGGATCAGCCTGTAGCGTGGTTTTCCACTTTAATTTTGAGTGTGACTCCAAATCCAGACCTCCATGGGTTGATACATTTGATTTCCATCGATCATTTGTGTGATTTTATCCTCCATGATTTAACGAGGGAAATAAGTCCCAGACTGTATTGTGTACTGTATTGTACTGTATTGTCAGCACATTCAACTATTTAAAGGAAAAAGTATTTAATAAGAATATTTAATTCATTCAGATCTAGGATGTGTTTTAGTGTTCCCTTAATTTTTTTGAGCAGTGTATTTAGTTTTTATCTCAAAATCTTAACTTTTTTATAAATGTTTCACTATTTTTTTGGTTTGAAATTCACTGAGGAGGATGGTCCTCCCCTTTCTCCTCTGAGGAGGATGGTCCTCCCCTTTCTCCTCTGAGGAGGATGGTCCTCCCCTTTCTCCTCTGAGGAGGATGGTCCTCCCCTTTCTCCACTGAGGAGGATGGTCCTCCCCTTTCTCCTCTGAGGAGGATGGTCCTCCCCTTTCTCCTCTGAGGAGGATGGTCCTCCCCTTTCTCCACTGAGGAGGATGGTCCTCCCCTTTCTCCTCTGAGGAGGATGGTCCTCCCCTTTCTCCTCTGAGGAGGATGGTCCTCCCATTTCTCCTCTGAGGAGGATGGTCCTCCCCTTTCTCCTCTGAGGAGTATGGTCCTCCCCTTTCTCCTCTGAGGAGCCTCCACTGATGGTAACCCTAACCCAGGCCAGTAACAGAGGTTGGTCAGGTTTAGCCCACTGAACCAAAGCTCCTCTTCTCTTCAACTGTTCAGCAAGAGAGATGACTAGAAATTGGTCTCCCCAATTTTACCAGTTTCCTTTCTTAGTCACAGTCACAGTCACAGTCACAGCCACAATCACAGTCACAGCCACAGTCACAGTCACAGCCACAGTCACAGTCACAGTCACAGCCACAGTCACAGCCACAGCCACAGCCACAGTCACAGTCACAGCCACAGTCACAGCCACAGTCACAGCCACAGTAACAGTCACAGTCACAGCCACAGTCACAGCCACAGTCACAGTCACAGCCACAGTCACAGCCACAGTCACAGTCACAGCCACAGTCACAGCCACAGTCACAGCCACAGCCACAGTCACAGTCACAGTCACAGCCACAGTCACAGTACCAGTCACAGCCACAGTCACAGTACCAGTCACAGTCACAGCCACAGCCACAGTCACAGCCACAGTCACAGTCACAGTACCAGTCACAGCCACAGTCACAGTACCAGTCACAGCCACAGTCACAGCCACAGTCACAGTCACAGTCACAGTACCAGTCACAGTCACAGTCACAGTCACAGTCACAGTCACAGCCACAGCCACAGCCACAGTCACAGCCCTACCAGGGAAATCTCCTGTCTCTGGTCTGTCTCTGTCTATATCAGGAACATGATACAGTGTGTTTATGAAGTTTAAGGCAGGTCTTTCAGGGCATTGGACAACAGTGTTGTGAGTCCCCTCATATGAAAAATATATCCATTAAGAATTAGTGAGTAGTCATTTCGCACCCCCATTACACCATGTCGCGCCCCCATTACGCCATGTCGCACCCCCATTACACCATGTCAAATCAAATCAAAATCAAATCAAATCAAATTTATTTATATAGCCCTTCGTACATCAGCTGATATCTCAAAGTGCTGTACAGAAACCCAGCCTAAAACCCCAAACAGCAAGCAATGCAGGTGTAGAAGCACGGTGGCTAGGAAACTCCCTAGAAAGGCCAAAACCTAGGAAGAAACCTAGAGAGGAACCAGGCTATGTGGGGTGGCCAGTCCTCTTCTGGCTGTGCCGGGTGGAGATTATAACAAAACATGGTCAAGATGTTCAAATGTTCATAAATGACCAGCATGGTCGAATAATAATAAGGCAGAATAGTTGAAACTGGAGCAGCAGCACAGTCAGGTGGACTGGGGACAGCAAGGAGTCATCATGTCAGGTATTCCTGGGGCATGGTCCTAGGGCTCAGGTCCTCCGAGAGAGAGAAAGAAAGAGAGAATTAGAGAGAGCATATGTGGGATCGCACCCCCATTACGCCATGTCGCACCCCCATTACACCATGTCGCACCCCCATTACACCATGTCGCACCCCCATTACGCCATGTCACACCCCCATTACGCCATGTCGCACCCCCATTACGCCATGTCGCACCCCCATTACGCCATGTCATACCCCCATTACGCCATGTCACACCCCCATTACGCCGTGTCGCACTCCCATTACGCCATGTCGCACCCCCATTACGCCATGTTGCACCCCCATTACACCATGTCATACACCCATTACGCCATGTCACACCCCAATTACGCCATGTCGCACCCCCATTACGCCATGTCGCACCCCCATTACGCCATGTCATACCCCCATTACGCCATGTCGCACCCCCATTACGCCGTGTCGCACTCCCATTACGCCGTGTCGCACCCCCATTACGCCGTGTCGCACCCCCATTACGCCGTGTCGCACCCCCATTACGCCATGTCGCACCCCCATTACGCCGTGTCGCACTCCCATTACGCCGTGTCGCACCCCCATTACGCCATGTCGCACCCCCATTACACCATGTTATACCCCCATTACGCCATGTCACACCCCCATTACGCCATGTCGCACCCCCATTACGCCATGTCGCACCCCCATTACGCCATGTCATACCCCCATTACGCCATGTCAGACCCCCATTACGCCGTGTCGCACTCCCATTACGCCGTGTCGCACCCCCATTACGCCGTGTCGCACCCCCATTACGCCGTGTCGCACCCCCATTACGCCATGTCGCACCCCCATTACGCCGTGTCGCACCCCCATTACGCCATGTCTTGAAATATTCAGATAAACTGATTAAAAGTAAATTTACATTGTAAAACGTATGACAGCCAACGTTCTAACTCCGCCCCTAACTTTTGGACTTGATAGCCACTCCCAGAAGACATGGATTATTGAGTCATTGTTAGTTTTACACTTAAGACATGACTCTGCCATTGTGCTGTAGAATTTGTGAATTTTGTCTCTTATATAATACATTCTATACATTCGTTTATACTGGATTAAGGACACAACTGTAATTGTGTTTGTTATGTTCCAACACTCCCTCCATCTTGTGCCAATATCCGTTTAGTTTTTTTTAAGTCTTAGTGAGGAGTCATACTGCCACACCTGGGGAGTGTCAGAGAGTTTCACACAGTGAGAGTAGGAGGGAAGGAGGCCCACTGTACCTCTCTCTACCTCTCTTTCTTTCATCTACTACAGTGAGCTTGACTGCTAGACAGATGGTGTAGCTTAACATTAAACCACCGCTCTGACATTAGCCTGAGATGTCTCTGCTCTAATGCGAATGGGAGAGAATCTTTGTGTGTGTTGTGTGTTTTACCGCTGTTGGAAATGAGGTCACAGTTCTAGAGCTACTGCACCTTTTCAGGGTGTTGTCTGGATTTGAGCCAATGTGTTTTGTTATCTCTTTATCTCTCTCTCTCTCTCTCTCTCTCGCTCTCTCTCTCTTTCTCTCTCTCTTTCTCTCTTTCTCTCGCTCTCTCTTTCTCTCGCTCTCTCTCTCTCTCTCTCTCTCTCTCTCTCTCTCTCTCTCTCTCTCTCTCTTTCTCTCTCTCAATTCAAAGGGCTTTATTAGCATGGGAAACATATGTTTACATTGCCAAAGCAAGTGAAATTACAGTTTTTCTCAATTGCTAAAACACAATTTTTGAAACCTTGCTCCATTTCCTGAAAACATTAAACACAAAACCTCATCTTCAAGCACTATTTACATAACCTCTGACTCCTCTCGCAAAATGAAACATTCGCCTCAAAACAGTTTTACCTGTGTTCAAAATCAAAACACTGCTCTCAAATCATAAACAAAGTGATCATAATGATATACACTCTCAAGCAGTCAGTAAACAATACACCGAAAAATAGAAAACACATTGTTCTAAACATACAATTCTCAGGGAGAAGTACATTTTTAATAAAAAAAAATATTCACATTTTTCCCTCATTGTCCTTTGATGAACGAAAACATGTTCTATCATAGTAGCTCAAAATGGATCAGAAATTACTACTCTGCTTTGCTCTTTGCAATTTTGTTTTTTGTTCTTCCTCTTCCTTGTACCCCTATTTTTACAGTACTGTACCCTGCATCTCACAAACTTGTCCTTTGTCTCTGTGATACTGTAATTCTTGTTCTTTGTTGATATGAACCTGCAACCAGTCAAAATCTATTGAGCAGTCAGTACTGTTAAAAAAATGGAAAGCACAATGTTCAGGGCCATACAATTCATCCATTGTACAGTATACAGCCTACAATGCACTGTACTACAGTATCCATTCTCAGACTTTCTCCTTCCCACCTTCAACAACCTGTTTGCTCTCTGAACTGGCTTATATTGGTTGTGTCGCATCATTTGAAACAGGTTAAATCAATTTTGAGTGGTTCTGTTCAATCAATGACATATGTTCTCTATTTGTATTTGATTATTGCCACTTGTGTTTACCAGTATGGATGACATGTGCATTAGAGTGCAGAATGTGTTTTGAGAATGAGAATGTGTTTAGAGTTTTGCTGAAGTCTAAGTGAGATCTGCAAATGGTGTTTTACCATGTGAAATGGTTTAAGGTATTGACAACAGACTGCATAATTAGCTAAATGAGTCCAGGCAACTGAGAACTTTGTTCAGCCAATGGGTTTTAGTGTTTTAGCAATTGAGAAAAACTGTAACATGTAACATTAGCTAGTTAGCCAGCCAGCTAACTTTAGCTAGCTAGCTAACAGTACACTTTAACTTGAAATGAAAACGACTTTCTGTCAAAATTAGAAACGTGTAATATCTGAAAATGTAGCTAGCTAGACTATCTTACCCGTATACATCATGGATGGAGGCCTCTCTCTGTCACAGATACCATGGTAGCACTTAGTTTGAAGATGTAGAGACAGGTGTTTTCTCCATCTCCTAAGCTATCATACTCTAATTCCACTGATTTCAAAACTCGGTCCTCCAGGAAGTGGAGAGCAACACTTATGCAGTTCTACTACGCAATACATAAAAAAAGCAGCGCTAGACAGGATTACCTACCCATACTGACCACCTCAAATAGACAGCATTATGGCAGACCAATCCGAACTCATCTCTCGGCATGTCCAGACCACTCATTATCTCAGCTAATCATGGCTAGCGGGAAGAGAGAAACAATATTTCAACCCTGCAGGCGCGACACAAAACGCAGAAATAAAGATATAATTCATGCCTTACCTTTGACGAGCTTCTTTTGTTGGCACTCCAATATGTCCCATAAACATCACAAATGGTCCTTTTGTTCGATTAATTCCGTCGATATATATCCAAAATGTCAATTTATTTGGCGCGTTTGATCCAGAAAAACACTGGTTCCAACTTGCCTACAAAATATCTTAAAAGTTACCTGTAAACTTTGCCAAAACATTTCAAACTACTTTTGTAATACAACTTTAGGTATTTTTTAAATGTAAATAATTGATCAAATTGAAGACGGAATGATCTGTGTTCAATACAGGAAGAAAACAAACTGAAGCATGCTTTCTGGTCACGCGCCTCTATCTAACAGTACACTTCAAGGAACCTTGTTCAAGTTGGCCGTACTTCTTCATTACACAAAGGAATAACCTCAACCAATTTCCAGACTGTTGACATCCAGTGGAAGCGATAGGAACTGCAAGAAGGTCCCTTAGAAATCTGGATTCCCAATGAAAACCGATTGAAAAGAGAGTGACCTCAAAAAACCCCATCTGAATGGTTTGTCCTCGGGGTTTCGCCTGCTAAATAAGTTCTGTTATACTCAGAGACACGATTCAAACAGTTTTAGAAACTTCAGAGTGTTTTCTATCCAAATCTACTAATAATATGCATATCCTATCTTCTGGGGATGAGTAGCAGGCAGTTGAATTTGGGCATGCATTTCATCCGGACGTGAAAATACTGCCCCGTCACCAAGAAGTTAAACAATTATACCAAACAGGTGCTAATGATCATCAATTCAAAATGTAGGTTGAAACACACTCATTAACTGAAACAGAAACAGCTGTGTAGGAGGAATAAAACTGGGTGAGGAACAGCCAAACTCGGCTAACAAGGTGAGGTTGCTGAAGACAGTTTACTGTCAAAAGTCAAGACTGAGCACATCAACAAGACACAAGATAGTTATACTGCATCAGCAAGGTTTCTCCCAGGCAGACATTAAGGCAGACTAGGGTTTTCAGATGTGCTGTCCAAGCTCTTTTGAAGAAGCACAAAGAAACCGTCAACGTTGAGGACCGTAGACGCAGTGGTCGGCCAAGGGAACTTAATGCAGCAGATGAAAGACACATCATATTTACTTCCCTTCGCAATCAGAAGATGTCCAGCAGTGCCATCAGATCAGAATTGTCAGAAAACAGTGGGACTCTGGTACACCCATCTACTGTCCGGAGAAGTGGCCTTCATGGAAGACTGGCGGTCAAAAAGCCATACCTCCGACATGGAAACAAGGCCGAGCGACTCAACTATGCACGAAAACACAGGTACTGGGGTGCAGAAAAATGGCAGCAGGTACTCTGGACTGATGAGTCAAAATGTGAAATATTTGGCTGTAGCAGAAGGCAGTTTGTTCACGGAAGGGCTGGAGAGCGGTACACAAATGAGTGTCTGCAGGCAACAGTGAAGCATGGTGGAGGTTCAACAGTGAAGCATGGTGGAGGTTTAACAGTGAAGCATGGTGGAGGTTCAACAGTGAAGCATGGTGGAGGTTCAACAGGGAAGCATGGTGGAGGTTCAACAGTGAAGAATGGTGGAGGTTCAACAGTGAAGCATGGTGGAGGTTCAACAGTGAAGCATGGTGGAGGTTCAACAGTGAAGCATGGTGGAGGTTCAACAGTGAAGAATGGTGGAGGTTCAACAGTGAAGCATGGTGGAGGTTCAACAGTGAAGCATGGTGGAGGTTCAATAGTGAAGCATGGTGGAGGTTCAACAGTGAAGCATGGTGGAGGTTCAACAGTGAAGCATGGTGTAGGTTCCTTGCAAGTTTGGGGCTGCATTTCTGCAAATGGAGTTGGGGATTTTGTCAGAATTAATGGTCTCCTTAATGCTGAGAAGTACAGGCAGATACTTATCCATCATGCAACACCATCAGGGAGGCATCTGATTGGCCCCAAATTTATTCTGCAGTTTGACAACGACCCCAAACATACTGCGAAAGTCATTAAGAACAATCTTCAGCGTATAGAAGACGAAAGAGTCCTGGAAGTGATGGTATGGCCCCCCACAGAGCCCTGATCTCAACATCATCGAGTCTGTCTGTGGGATTACACGAAGAGAGAGAAGCACCTGAGGCTGCCTAAATCCACAGAAGAACTGTGGTTAGTTCTCCAATATGTGTGGGCCAACCTACCTGCTGAGTTCCTTCAAACTGTGTGCAAGTGTACCTAGAAGAATTTATGCTGTTTTGAAGGCAAAGGGTGGTCACACCAAATATTGATTTGATGTAGATTTGTTTTCTGTTCACTCACTTTGCATTTTGTTAATTGATAAATATCATGTTTTTTTTCTCGCCTGAGTAGCTTCGTTTCACTGCCAAAAATAAAATGAACCATCTAGTGTTGAGCGAAATAACAACACAATGTCAAATACAGGTAGCCTAGTCAAATAATCAACATCCAATCACATTAACCGTTACTCTCTCGCGGGAATTCCACTAACGGTCCATATGTAGCCAAACGTAGCTGCTGCTCATTCTGTTTGCTTGAAAATTGATAAATGGTTAAAAAAGGTAAGGCCCGCGTCCATAGAGACACAAACAAGGTTCACTTATATTGGGAGTAGTGCCTTTCCTCAGCCACAGTGTGTTATATGTGCAAAAGTACTGTCTCACACCTTTTTGCACGCGCCGCCAATTGGGTACACTGCAGAATCCACCGAGAGGCTCTTGGGTACACTGCAGAATCCACCGAGAGGCTCTTGGGTACACTGCAGAATCCACCGAGAGGCTCTTGGGTACACTGCAGAATCCACCGAGAGGCTCTTGGGTACACTGCAGAATCCACCCAGAGGCTATTGGGTACACTGCAGAATCCACCGAGAGGCTCTTGGGTACACTGCAGAATCCACCGAGAAGCTCTTGGGTACACTGCAGAATCCACCGAGAGGCTCTTGGGTACATTGCAGAATCCACCGAGAGGCTCTTGGGTACACTGCAGAATCCACCGAGAGGCTCTTGGGTACACTGCAGAATCCACCGAGAGGCTCTTGGGTACACTGCAGAATCCACCGAGAGGCTCTTGGGTACACTGCAGAATCCACCCAGAGGCTCTTGGGTACACTGCAGAATCCACCGAGAAGCTCTTGGGTACACTGCAGAATCCACCGAGAGGCTCTTGGGTACACTGCAGAATCCACCGAGAGGCTCTTGGGTACACTGCAGAATCCACCGAGAGGCTCTTGGGTACACTGCAGAATCCACCGAGAGGCTCTTGGGTACACTGCAGAATCCACCGAGAGGCTCTTGGGTACACTGCAGAATCCACCGAGAGGCTCTTGGGTCCACTGCAGAATCCACCGAGAGGCTCTTGGGTCCACTGCAGAATCCACCGAGAGGCTCTTGGGTCCACTGCAGAATCCACCGAGGGGCTCTTGGGTCCACTGCAGAATCCACCGAGAGGCTCTTGGGTACACTGCAGAATCCACCGAGAGGCTCTTGGGTACACTGCAGAATCCACAAGAGGCTCTCACTGCCAAAGGAATGTCTGACAGCTTGGAAGACGTTTCGGACACTACAGTAAAAATGGTTCTCTTTGTTAAAGTAAGGCCCCTGAACTCTCACGTATTTTCTGTACTATGCAATGATATGGGCAGCGACCATGTAACGCTTTTACAACATACAGAAGTGTGCTGGTTATCAAGGAGAAAAGTATTGACGCGTTTTTTTGAATTGAGAGACGAGCTTAAAGTTGTCTTTACTGACCATCATTTTCACTTGTCTGACCACTTGCATGATGAGGAGTTTCACACACGACTGGCCTATCTGGGTGATGTTTTTTCTCACCTGAATGATCTGAATCTAGGATTACAAGGACTCTCCACAACTATATTCAATATGCGGGACAAAACTGAGGCTATGATTAAGAAGGTGAAGCTCTTCTCTGTCTGCATTAACAAGGATAACACACATGTCTTTCCATCATTGTATGATGTGTGTGTGTTCAAATTAACTCAAGCTTAAGGACAATGTCAAATGTGATATAGCGAAGCCCCTGAGTGAGTTGGGTGTGAAATTACGCAGGTACTTTCACGAAACGTATGACACAAGCAACTGGATTCGTTATCCCTTTCATGCCCTGCCTCCAGTCCACTTACCGATATCTGAACAAGAGAACCGCATCGAAATTGCAACATGCGGTTCTGTGTAAATGTAATTTAATCAGAAGCCACTGCCAGATTTCTGGATTGGGCTGCACTCAGAGTATCCTGCCTTGGCAAATCGCGCTGTTAAGACCCTGATGCTCTTTGCAACCACGTACCTATGTGAGAGTAGATTCTCAGCCCTCACTAGCATGAAAACTAAATACAGGCACAGACTGTGTGTGGAAAATAATTTAAGACTGAGACTCTCTCCAATACAACTCAACATTGCAGAGTTATGTGCATCCTTTCAAGCACACCCTTCTCATTAACCTGTGGTGAATTATTCACACTTTTCAATGAACATCTAATATGTAAGATGGCTAAATATAGAGCAAAATTATTGATTATTATATTTCTGTTTGTGCCCTGGTCCTATTAGAGCTCTTTGTCACTTCCCATGAGCCGGGTTGTGACAAAAACTCACACTCATTCTTATGTTTAATAAATGTATCGTATAGTGTGTGTGTGGCAGGCTTATAACGACGGCAAAAAACAGCAGTTGAGAGTATGCTGACCCTGGTGCTAGAGGGGGTACGCAGCTGGATGTTGACTGTTTGAAGGGGTACGGGACTATGAAAAGTTTGGGAATCACTGCTTTAGGGTGTCTAGATGGACTTTTTTATTTGTGGTCCTGGCAACAGGACCTGTTTTGGACCACCATTATTTTGGTCTAACTTGAGATTTACCGCAGGGCCCAGGTCTGTGCAGAAGATCTAGGTGCTGCTGTAGGGCCTCCCTGGTTGGGGACAGAAGCACCAGATCACCAGCAAACAGTAGACAGTTGACTTCAGATTCTATTAGGGTGAGGCCGGGTGCTGCAGACTCTTCTAGTGCCCTCTCCAATTCATTGATATATATGTTGAAGAGGGTGGGGCTTAAGCTGTGGAAAGAAATGTGTGTGTTTTTTGTTGTTGTCAGTTTTAACCCCACACTTGTTGTTTGTGTACGTGGATTTTACAGCATGGATTTTACAGCATTATATGTTTTTCCCCCAGCACCACTGTCCTACAATTTGTCTAGCAGACCCTCATGCTAAATTGAGTCAAATGCTTTTTTGAAATCAACAGACATTGCCTTTGTTTTTGGTGTGTTTGTTTGTCAATTAGGGTGTGCAGGGTGAATACGTGGTCTGTCATACGGTAATTTGGTAAAAAGCCAGTTTGACATTTGCTCAGTACATTGTTTTCATTGAGGAAATGTACGAGTCTGCTGTTAATGATAATGCAGAGGATTTCCAAAGGTTGCTGTTGACGCATATCCCACGGTAGTTATAAGGGTCAAATTTGTCTCCACTTTTGTGGATTGGGGTGATCAGTCCTTGGTTCCAAATATTGGAGAAGATGCCAGCGCTAAGGATGATGTTAAAGAGTTTTAGTATAGCCAATTAGAATTTGTTGTCTGTATATTTTATCATTTCATTTAAGATGCCATCAACACCACCAGCCTTTTTATATTGAAGGGTTTGTATTTTGTCTTGTAGTTCATTCAGTGTAATTGGAGAATCCAGTGGGTTCTGGTAGTCTTTAATAGTTGAGTCTAAGATTTGTATTTGATCATGTATATGTTTTTGCTGTTTGTTCTTTGGCATAGGTCCAAAAATATTGGAGAGGTGGTTTATCCATACATCTCTGTTTTTGATAGATAACTCTTTGTGTTGTTGTTTGTTTTAGTGTGTTCCAGTTTCCCCAGAAGTGGTTAGATTCTCTGTATTGTGTTAGTGATTCACCATAGTGAAGGCGTAGTAGGCTCAGGTTTTCTGGGTCTCCATGTTTTTGGTTGGATACGTTTCTCAATTTCTTCCTTAGGTTGTTGCATTCTTCATTGAACCATTTGTCGTTGTTGTTGTTTTTCTTAGGTCGCCTGCTTGAATGTTTTAGATTTGATAGGGAAGCTGAGAGGTCAAATACACTCTCACTCTCACATTCTCTTACCACCTCTTTACCCAGCACTATGTCAGAAAGGTAGTCATGCATACAAAGCCAGGATATTGAAAATCTATATTCCCTCAAATGCCAAGCAATGGAATAATAGTTGCAGTGGCAGAGGAAGGTTTATACAATTATTATACTGAGTAGACTACCTATCCTGACTACCTATACTGACTACCTATCCTGACTACCTATACTGACTACCTATCCTGACTACCTATACTGACTACCTATACTGAGTAGACTACCTATCCTGACTACCTATACTGACTACCTATACTGAGTAGACTACCTATACTGACTACCTATACTGACTACCTATCCTGACTACCTATACTGAGTAGACTACCTATCCCGAGTAGACTACCTATATTGACTACCTATACTGAGTAGACTACCTATACTGACTACCTATACTGAGTAGACTACCTATACTGACTACCTATACTGGGTAGACTACCTATACTAAGTAGACTACCTATCCTGACTACCTATACTGACTACCTATCCTGACTACCTATACTGACTACCTATACTGAGTAGACTACCTATCCTGACTACCTATACTGACTACCTATCCTGACTACCTATACTGAGTAGACTACCTATCCCGAGTAGACTACCTATACTGACTACCTATACTGAGTAGACTACCTATACTGACTACCTATACTGAGTAGACTACCTATACTGACTACCTATACTGGGTAGACTACCTATACTAAGTAGACTACCTATACTGACTACCTATACTGACTACCTATTCTGAGTAGACTACCTATACTGACTAC
The DNA here is from genome assembly GCF_013265735.2 of Oncorhynchus mykiss. Taxonomy (NCBI): domain Eukaryota; kingdom Metazoa; phylum Chordata; class Actinopteri; order Salmoniformes; family Salmonidae; genus Oncorhynchus; species Oncorhynchus mykiss. Next base: position 92,831,838 of record NC_048569.1, on the reverse strand, counting down.
CTATTCTGACTACCTATACTAAGTAGACTACCTATACTGACTACCTATACTGAGTAGACTACCTATACTGACTACCTATACTGAGTAGATTACCTATACTGACAACCTATACTGAGTAGACTACCTATGCTGACTACCTATACTGAGTAGACTACCTATACTGACTACCTATACTGAGTGGACTACCCACACTGAGTAGACTACCTATACTGACTACCTATACTGACTACCTATACTGACTACCTATACTGAGTAAACTACCCATATTGACTACCTATACTGAGTAGACTACCCATACTGAGTAGACTACATATACTGACTACCTATACTGAGTGGACTACCTCTACTGACTACCTATACTGACTATCTATACTGAGTGGACTACCTATACTGAGTAGACTACCTATACTGACTACCTATACTGACTATCTATACTGAGTGGACTACCTATACTGGGTAGACTACCTATACTGACTACCTATACTGACTATCTATACTGAGTAGACTACCTATACTGACTACCTATACTGACTATCTATACTGAGTGGACTTCCTATACCTAGTAGACTACCTATACTGACTACCTATACTGAGTAGACTACCTATACTGACTCCCTATACTGACTACCTATACTGACTACCTATACTGACTACCTATACTGACTACCTATACTGACTACCTATACTGAGTAGACTACCTATACTGACTACCTATACTGACTACCTATACTGACTACCTATACTGAGTAGACTACCTATACTGAGTAGACTACCTATACTGACTACCTATACTGACTACCTATACTGACTACCTATACTGAGTAGACTACCTATACTGACTACCTATACTGACTCCCTATACTGAATACCTATACTGACTACCTATACTGACTCCCTATACTGACTACCTATACTGACTACCTATACTGACTACCTATACTGAGTAGACTACCTATACTGACTACCTATACTGACTACCTATACTGACTACCTATACTGAGTGGACTACCTATACTGACTACCTATACTGACTACCTATACTGAGTCCCTATACTGACTACCTATACTGACTACCTATACTGACTACCTATACTGAGTAGACTACCTATACTGACTACCTATACTGACTACCTATACTGACTACCTATACTGAGTAGACTACCTATACTGACTACCTATACTGACTACCTATACTGACTACCTATACTGAGTAGACTACCTGAGACATTGTTGAACAAAGAAGTTATAGAAACTCTTATGGTATAGTGAATGTCTGGAAGTCAATACAAAAAGTAAAAGGATACTCGTACCTGTATTAATCAAATGTAAACTGGGGAAGACATCCAGAGTCTGTCTTCTGCAGGTAATATACACTACTCATGTAGGGTATTGCGTATGCATTCCGATAGTACTGGCCTTTAATGGAGTCATCAGATCACATTGTCATCATGAAAAAGGTCAAATGGCTCATCTTAAAGGTTTACTCAGCAATATGACATCATCGTACGCAGTTGGGTGACTTCCTGCTAACAATCAACAACAACCACAACAACAACAGAATTCAAAACTTCCCAGGCTGCCAATATCGGCTCATCCCAATTTGCAAGTACGCCCACACGAAGAGCCAAATGTTGGGAGTCTTGGTAGATTTGAATTTAGATGTAGTTGTTGTTGTTGGTTTCTGCGTTGCAGGAAGTTTCCCCACTGTGTATGATGATGTAAATTGTCGTTTTGGTGAACTAGTCATGTCAGTGGAGCAGTGTGTGGGAATCCTCAGAGCCAAGCATGTAATTACCCAGTTATAGACATGAGCATGAGTCCCGTCACAGCCCGGAGGAAGTTCCAAAACTCTCATTCGGTTACTCTGTACCAGGCTACTGCTAACAGACACGGAGGCAATAAACTGGCCACTTTGTAGATTAGTATGTTTACAGGATGAGGGGGACCGCAAATAACAGCGCACAAACAGAACCCAGTTCTGTGTCGCACTTGTGAGTGAGCCTCTAACATGTCGCTATCGGGAAATGCCCAGGAAAAAGGGTGAAAACCTCAACATTCTGGGTTTTCAGGGAAGTCATGTGTTTGTGACAGCAGGCATCTAAAATAACAGTTGTGCCCACTATATATTATAGACACGGGCCTTATAGCTAGAGGAATCTCCACTATATATTATAGACACAGGCCTTATAGCTAGAGGAATCTCCACTATATATTATAGACACAGGCCTTATAGCTAGAGGAATCTCCACTATATATTATAGACACAGGCCTTATAGCTAGAGGAATCTCCACTATATATTATAGACACAGGCCTTATAGCTAGAGGAATCTCCACTATATATTATAGACATAGGCCTTATAGCTAGAGGAATCTCCACTATATATTATAGACACAGGCCTTATAGCTAGAGGAATCTCCACTATATATTATAGACACAGGCCTTATAGCTAGAGGAATCTCCACTATATATTATAGACACAGGCCTTATAGCTAGAGGAATCTCCACTATATATTATAGACACCGGCCTTATAGCTAGAGGAATCTCCACTATATATTATAGACACAGGCCTTATAGCTAGAGGAATCTCCACTATATATTATAGACACAGGCCTTATAGCTAGAGGAATCTCCACTATATATTATAGACACAGGCCTTATAGCTAGAGGAATCTCCACTATATATTATAGACACAGGCCTTATAGCTAGAGGAATCTCCACTATATATTATAGACACAGGCCTTATAGCTAGAGGAATCTCCACTATATATTATAGACACAGGCCTTATAGCTAGAGGAATCTCCACTATATATTATAGACACAGGCCTTATAGCTAGAGGAATCTCCACTATATATTATAGACACAGGCCTTATAGCTAGAGGAATCTCCACTATATATTATAGACACAGGCCTTATAGCTAGAGGAATCTCCACTATATATTATAGACACGGGCCTTATAGCTAGAGGAATCTCCACTATATATTATAGACACAGGCCTTATAGCTAGAGAAATCTCCACTATATATTATAGACACAGGCCTTATAGCTAGAGGAATCTCCACTATATATTATAGACACAGGCCTTATAGCTAGAGGAATCTCCACTATATATTATAGACACGGGCCTTATAGCTAGAGGAATCTCCACTATATATTATAGACACAGGCCTTATAGCTAGAGGAATCTCCACTATATATTATAGACACAGGCCTTATAGCTAGAGGAATCTCCACTATATATTATAGACACGGGCCTTATAGCTAGAGGAATCTCCACTATATATTATAGACACAGGCCTTATAGCTAGAGGAATCTCCACTATATATTATAGACACAGGCCTTATAGCTAGAGGAATCTCCACTATATATTATAGACACGGGCCTTATAGCTAGAGGAATCTCCACTATATATTATAGACACAGGCCTTATAGCTAGAGGAATCTCCACTATATATTATAGACACAGGCCTTATAGCTAGAGGAATCTCCACTATATATTATAGACACAGGCCTTATAGCTAGAGGAATCTCCACTATATATTATCGACACAGGCCTTATAGCTAGAGGAATCTCCACTATATATTATAGACACAGGCCTTATAGCTAGAGGAATCTCCACTATATATTATCGACACAGGCCTTATAGCTAGAGGAATCTCCACTATATATTATAGACACAGGCCTTATAGCTAGAGGAATCTCCACTATATATTATCGACACAGGCCTTATAGCTAGAGGAATCTCCACTATATATTATAGACACAGGCCTTATAGCTAGAGGAATCTCCACTATATATTATCGACACAGGCCTTATAGCTAGAGGAATCTCCACTATATATTATAGACACAGGCCTTATAGCTAGAGGAATCTCCACTATATATTATAGACACAGGCCTTATAGCTAGAGGAATCTCCACTATATATTATAGACACAGGCCTTATAGCTAGAGGAATCTCCACTATATATTATAGACACAGGCCTTATAGCTAGAGGATATATATTATTATTATTCTTTTTTATTTTATTTTTTACCTTTATTTAACAAGGCAAGTCAGTTAAGAACAAATTCTTATTTTCAATGACGGCCTAGGAACAGTGGGTTAACTGCCTGTACAGGGGCAGAACGACAGATTTGTACCTTAAGGGGGGGGGGGGGGGGGGGGGGGGGGGGGGGGGGGGGGGGGGGGGGGGGGGTACCGGTACAGAGTCAATGTGGAGGCTATATACGGGGGGGGTACCGGTACAGAGTCAATGTGTGGGGGGCACCGGTTAGTTGAGGTAATATGTACATGTAGGTAGAGTTATTAAGTAACTATGCATAGATGATAACAACAGAGTAGCAGTGGTGTAAAAGAAGGGGGGGGGGGGGGCAATGCAAATGTAACTATATTGATTTTTACCCCCATCACTACTTTCCTCCCTCTCATACGGTATCCCCTTTTCCCTCGGTCTCCCCCCACCGAAGCCCTTCTGATACCGGCAGGTCTATACAGTCAGAACAGAGACAGAGAGAAAGGACAGCAATACTCCCTTGGGAAGAGTCATTCCCAGAGAAATTCCCATGAATGACAGGGGGGCATGTTGCTAGAGCAACAGGGGATAAATTAGATAAACAAAACAGAGCGTACACACACACACACACACACACACACACACACACACACACACACACACACACACATACACATACACATACACATACACACACACACACACAGAGTGTTGTTTTGGTAGGATTACAGTGACATTTTGAACCAGCTGTGTATCCATTTGAGTTTATGGAGAGGAGGTCTATCATCCTGTCTCAGATGCTGTGCAAACACACAAACACAGCCTTGATGTGTTGCGAATCCTGGAAGTTGCTATAGACTACTACAGCAGCAACCCCACGGCCTCCTCTCGTTCACCAATGTCTTTCAGCAGGGTTCACGACCCTCAATGACCCTGTCAATCAAGTCTTCTATTCAGAGTGAGTTCAAGACCCACACTATGAGGTTGGAATAATACTATGAAATTGTGAAAATTATGAAAATGCCCTTTTAGTGTAAAAACTGTTGGAAATTTCAACCTGTTTTTGGTGGGATGGAGTTTGTTGCCTTCTATGGTGACATCACCATGCGGTAAATGAGTTAATAGACCAATAAGAAAGAGAGTTCCAAACCTCTCTGCCAATAACAGCTAGTTTTCAGATTTCAGTCCTACAAACATTCTAAAAACAGCTGCATTGAACCTTTAAAGAGGGTCCTTCAGGCCTTAACAGCAGTCCACCAGAGGCCACAAATCATTCACTCAAGGCTACAAGTCCCACACAGAGCCTTCAGTCGACAGAGAGAGAAAACTCTGAGAGGAAGAGAAAAAATGAGGGGTGGGAAGAGAGAAAGATAGAAAGAGGAAGAGAGATAGTGAGAGATAGTGAGATTATTTTTTATTTGCCTCCTCCTCCCCCTCCAGCTTCTCCTCCTCCCCTTCCTCCTCCTCCCGCTCCTTCTCCCCCAATCCTCCTCCTCTTCCTCCTCTTACCATTCCTCATCATCCAGCTCCTCATCCACCTCCTCCTCCACCTCCCCTTCCTCCTCCTCCCCTCCTCCTCCACCTCATCCCCCTCCCCTCCTCTTCCTCCCCCCCTACTCTTCCTCCTCCTCCCCTCCTCCTCCTCCTCCACCTCCACCTCCTCCTCCTCACCTCCTCCCCTCCTCCCCCCCCTACTCCTCCTCCTCCTCCCCTCCTCTTCCTCCCCCCCTACTCTTCTTCCTCCTCCCCTCCTCCTCCTCCTCCACCTCCACCTCCTCCTCCTCACCTCCTCCCCTCCTCCCCCCCTACTCCTCCTCCTCCTCCCCTCCTCTTCCTCCCCCCCTACTCTTCCTCCTCCTCCCCTCCTCCTCCTCCTCCACCTCCACCTCCTCCTCCTCACCTCCTCCCCTCCTCCCCCTCCCCTCCTCTTCCTCCCCCCCTACTCTTCCTCCTCCTCCCCTCCTCCTCCTCCTCCACCTCCACCTCCTCCTCCTCACCTCCTCCCCTCCTCCCCCCCCCTACTCCTCCTCCTCCTCCCCTCCTCTTCCTCCCCCCCTACTCTTCTTCCTCCTCCCCTCCTCCTCCTCCTCCACCTCCACCTCCTCCTCCTCACCTCCTCCCCTCCTCCCCCCCTACTCCTCCTCCTCCTCCCCTCCTCTTCCTCCCCCCCTACTCTTCCTCCTCCTCCCCTCCTCCTCCTCCTCCACCTCCACCTCCTCCTCCTCACCTCCTCCCCTCCTCCCCCTCCCCTCCTCTTCCTCCCCCCCTACTCTTCCTCCTCCTCCCCTCCTCCTCCTCCTCCACCTCCACCTCCTCCTCCTCACCTCCTCCCCTCCTCCCCCCCCTACTCTTCCTCCTCCTTTTTCCTCACCTCTCTTATAATGACATCTAAACACTAAAGTGTTGCTGCTGTGTTTTTCACCTCCCATTCCTCTTCCTCCCCTCCTCCTCCTCACCTCCCATTCCTCACTTCCCATTCCTCTTCCCTTCACTCGTTACAGCCTCTTAATTATGGGTTTGGTCTTACTTCTTCGTTGCTTCTGTTGGTCTCATCATGTGGCTGCTGGGTTAAGTAGCTTATTAAATTCTGTGGGGTGGTGTGAACCTTTAGCATTCCTGCTGAGATCAGTGCCCCCTGTGCACCCCTAGATCCTGACCCCACCGACACAATGGCTATTCTTCTTTCTGTTCCTCTTTGTGGTAATTAAGACCAAGGCGGTATGTGCGGGTGCGTGTAAAAGACTGAGGTAAGTGAATGTTATAAGTAGTGGGAGAGGATGATCCTGCGTTGGAGGTAAACATTGCTCACTCAGAGGGAGAGAGTGTTTTGGACTCGTTAGTAAGGCTTATCACCCGCTCAGGGCTTTCTGCTTTAATTGGTGTTTTTCATCTTTGAGGTAGAATGGGGATGGATTATCCTGTCACTGGTGGGCCCAAGGCCGTCTTTACATCACCAAGCCTCCCGAGTCGACACTGCACTTTTAAGAAGGAATCTAAAGCTTGAATTTACAGCCCTGTTATTGTGTCAGTGTTTCTCTCGCCATGATGTCTGTATCAGACCATCCCTAGAGGAGTTGCCAACAAACGTATCCAGGATATTGTTTGTTCAACCTAGCTTACTTTTCTGCTGAAAAGCGGATGTGGGAACTCCGCTCAGGAGATTCATTTTACGTCCGCTACGTTCGTATCAGACAGACAATGACACTTATTCTCCTCTCAAGTGGAAGAGTTCAACATACACTATATATACACAATTATGTGGACAACCGCTCAAATTAGTGGATTCGACTATTTCAGCCACACCCGTTACTAACAGCTGTATAAAATCGAGCACACAGCCAATCTCTTTCGACAAACAGTAGAATGGCCTTACTGAAGAGCTCCGTGACTTTCAACGTGGCACCGTCATAGGATGCCACCTTTCCAACTAGTCAGTTCGTCAAATTCACATGTCCCCAGATGTACTACTGAGCTCCTAACGGCCTCTGGAAGCAACTTCCACACAAGAACTGTTCGTCTGGAGCTTCATGAAATGGGTTTCCATGGCCGAGCAGGCGCACACACGCCTAAGATCACCATGCGCAACGCCGAGCATCGGCTGGAGTGATCTAAAAAGCGATCTTTGGTGTGATGAATCACACTTCACGATCTGGTAGTCCGACGGATGAATATTGGTTTGGCGGATGTCAGGAGAACGCTACTTGCCCAAATGCATAGTGCCAACTGTAAAGTTTGGTGGAGGAGGAATAATGGTCTGGGTCTGTTTTCCATGGTTCAGGCTTGGCCACTTAGTTCCAGTGAAGGGAAATCTTAACGCTGCAGCATACAAATGCTGAATCTTTGAATGGAAGCAAGTCCCTGCAGCAATATTCCAACATCTAGTGAAAAGCCTTCCCAGAAGAGTGTTATAGCAGCAAAGGGGGGGGGGGAAACTCCATATTAATACCCATGATTTTGGAATGAGATGTTGCTCATGTAGTGTACATTTGTTTAATGCTGGTGTTTTAGGACAATTATGTATTATAGACTCACCAGATATGGAACCTATAGGATGTTTTATTTGAACCTTTATTTAACTAGGCAAGTCAGTTAAGAACAAATTCTTATTTACAATGATTGCATACCGGGGAAGAGTGGGTTAACTGCCTTGTTCAGGGGAAGATTTTTACCTTGTCAGCTCGGGGATTCGATCCAGAAACCTTTCAGTTACTGGCCCAACACTCTTACCACTAGGCTACCTGCTGGTTACTGGCCCAACACGCTTACCACTAGGCTACCTGCTGGTTACTGGCCCAACACGCTTACCACTAGGCTACCTGCTGGTTACTGGCCCAACACGCTTACCACTAGGCTACCTGCTGGTTACTGGCCCAACACGCTTACCACTAGGCTACCTGCTGGTTACTGGCCCAACACGCTAACCACTAGGCTACCTGCTGGTTACTGGCCCAACACGCTTACCACTAGGCTACCTGCTGGTTACTGGCCCAACACTCTAACCACTAGGCTATCTGCTGGTTACTGGCCCAATACGCTAACCACTAGGCTACCTGCTGGTTACTGGCCCAACACGCTTACCACTAGGCTACCTGCTGGTTACTGGCCCAACACGCTTACCACTAGGCTACCTGCTGGTTACTGGCCCAACACGCTAACCACTAGGCTACCTGCTGGTTACTGGCCCAACACGCTTACCACTAGGCTACCTGCTGGTTACTGGCCCAACACTCTAACCACTAGGCTACCTGCTGGTTACTGGCCCAACACGCTAACCACTAGGCTACCTGCTGGTTACTGGCCCAACACGCTTACCACTAGGCTACCTGCTGGTTACTGGCCCAACACGCTTACCACTAGGCTACCTGCTGGTTACTGGCCCAACACGCTTACCACTAGGCTACCTGCTGGTTACTGGCCCAACACGCTTACCACTAGGCTACCTGCTGGTTACTGGCCCAACACTCTTACCACTAGGCTACCTGCTGGTTACTGGCCCAACACGCTTACCACTAGGCTACCTGCTGGTTACTGGCCCAACACGCTTACCACTAGGCTACCTGCTGGTTACTGGCCCAACACGCTTACCACTAGGCTACCTGCTGGTTACTGGCCCAACACGCTTACCACTAGGCTACCTGCTGGTTACTGGCCCAACACGCTTACCACTAGGCTACCTGCTGGTTACTGGCCCAACACGCTTACCACTAGGCTACCTGCTGGTTACTGGCCCAACACGCTTACCACTAGGCTACCTGCTGGTTACTGGCCCAACACGCTTACCACTAGGCTACCTGCTGGTTACTGGCCCAACACGCTTACCACTAGGCTACCTGCTGGTTACTGGCCCAACACGCTTACCACTAGGCTACCTGCTGGTTACTGGCCCAACACTCTAACCACTAGGCTACCTGCTGGTTACTGGCCCAACACGCTTACCACTAGGCTACCTGCTGGTTACTGGCCCAACACGCTTACCACTAGGCTACCTGCTGGTTACTGGCCCAACACGCTTACCACTAGGCTACCTGCTGCTTACTGGCCCAACACGCTTACCACTAGGCTACCTGCTGGTTACTGGCCCAACACGCTTACCACTAGGCTACCTGCTGGTTACTGGCCCAACACGCTTACCACTAGGCTACCTGCTGCTTACTGGCCCAACACGCTTACCACTAGGCTACCTGCTGGTTACTGGCCCAACACGCTTACCACTAGGCTACCTGCTGGTTACTGGCCCAACACGCTTACCACTAGGCTACCTGCTGGTTACTGGCCCAACACTCTTACCACTAGGCTACCTGCTGGTTACTGGCCCAACACGCTTACCACTAGGCTACCTGCTGGTTACTGGCCCAACACGCTTACCACTAGGCTACCTGCTGGTTACTGGCCCAACACTCTTACCACTAGGCTACCTGCTGGTTACTGGCCCAACACGCTTACCACTAGGCTACCTGCTGGTTACTGGCCCAACACGCTTACCACTAGGCTACCTGCTGGTTACTGGCCCAACACGCTTACCACTAGGCTACCTGCTGGTTACTGGCCCAACACGCTTACCACTAGGCTACCTGCTGGTTACTGGCCCAACACGCTTACCACTAGGCTACCTGCTGGTTACTGGCCCAACACGCTTACCACTAGGCTACCTGCTGGTTACTGGCCCAACACGCTTACCACTAGGCTACCTGCTGGTTACTGGCCCAACACGCTTACCACTAGGCTACCTGCTGGTTACTGGCCCAACACGCTTACCACTAGGCTACCTGCTGGTTACTGGCCCAACACGCTAACCACTAGGCTACCTGCTGGTTACTGGCCCAACACGCTTACCACTAGGCTACCTGCTGGTTACTGGCCCAACACTCTAACCACTAGGCTATCTGCTGGTTACTGGCCCAATACGCTAACCACTAGGCTACCTGCTGGTTACTGGCCCAACACGCTTACCACTAGGCTACCTGCTGGTTACTGGCCCAACACGCTTACCACTAGGCTACCTGCTGGTTACTGGCCCAACACGCTAACCACTAGGCTACCTGCTGGTTACTGGCCCAACACGCTTACCACTAGGCTACCTGCTGGTTACTGGCCCAACACTCTAACCACTAGGCTACCTGCTGGTTACTGGCCCAACACGCTAACCACTAGGCTACCTGCTGGTTACTGGCCCAACACGCTTACCACTAGGCTACCTGCTGGTTACTGGCCCAACACGCTTACCACTAGGCTACCTGCTGGTTACTGGCCCAACACGCTTACCACTAGGCTACCTGCTGGTTACTGGCCCAACACTCTTACCACTAGGCTACCTGCTGGTTACTGGCCCAACACGCTTACCACTAGGCTACCTGCTGGTTACTGGCCCAACACGCTTACCACTAGGCTACCTGCTGGTTACTGGCCCAACACGCTTACCACTAGGCTACCTGCTGGTTACTGGCCCAACACGCTTACCACTAGGCTACCTGCTGGTTACTGGCCCAACACGCTTACCACTAGGCTACCTGCTGGTTACTGGCCCAACACGCTTACCACTAGGCTACCTGCTGGTTACTGGCCCAACACGCTTACCACTAGGCTACCTGCTGGTTACTGGCCCAACACGCTTACCACTAGGCTACCTGCTGGTTACTGGCCCAACACGCTTACCACTAGGCTACCTGCTGGTTACTGGCCCAACACGCTTACCACTAGGCTACCTGCTGGTTACTGGCCCAACACTCTAACCACTAGGCTACCTGCTGGTTACTGGCCCAACACGCTTACCACTAGGCTACCTGCTGGTTACTGGCCCAACACGCTTACCACTAGGCTACCTGCTGGTTACTGGCCCAACACGCTTACCACTAGGCTACCTGCTGGTTACTGGCCCAACACGCTTACCACCAGGCTACCTGCTGGTTACTGGCCCAACACGCTTACCACTAGGCTACCTGCTGGTTACTGGCCCAACACGCTTACCACTAGGCTACCTGCTGCTTACTGGCCCAACACGCTTACCACTAGGCTACCTGCTGGTTACTGGCCCAACACGCTTACCACTAGGCTACCTGCTGGTTACTGGCCCAACACGCTTACCACTAGGCTACCTGCTGCTTACTGGCCCAACACGCTTACCACTAGGCTACCTGCTGGTTACTGGCCCAACACGCTTACCACTAGGCTACCTGCTGGTTACTGGCCCAACACGCTTACCACTAGGCTACCTGCTGGTTACTGGCCCAACACTCTTACCACTAGGCTACCTGCTGGTTACTGGCCCAACACGCTTACCACTAGGCTACCTGCTGGTTACTGGCCCAACACGCTTACCACTAGGCTACCTGCTGGTTACTGGCCCAACACTCTTACCACTAGGCTACCTGCTGGTTACTGGCCCAACACGCTTACCACTAGGCTACCTGCTGGTTACTGGCCCAACACGCTTACCACTAGGCTACCTGCTGGTTACTGGCCCAACACGCTTACCACTAGGCTACCTGCTGGTTACTGGCCCAACACGCTTACCACTAGGCTACCTGCTGGTTACTGGCCCAACACGCTTACCACTAGGCTACCTGCTGGTTACTGGCCCAACACGCTTACCACTAGGCTACCTGCTGGTTACTGGCCCAACACGCTTACCACTAGGCTACCTGCTGGTTACTGGCCCAACACGCTTACCACTAGGCTACCTGCTGGTTACTGGCCCAACACGCTTACCACTAGGCTACCTGCTGGTTACTGGCCCAACACGCTTACCACTAGTCTACCTGCTGGTTACTGGCCCAACACGCTTACCACTAGGCTACCTGCTGGTTACTGGCCCAACACGCTTACCACTAGGCTACCTGCTGGTTACTGGCCCAACACGCTTACCACTAGGCTACCTGCTGGTTACTGGCCCAACACGCTTACCACTAGGCTACCTGCTGGTTACTGGCCCAACACGCTTACCACTAGGCTACCTGCTGGTTACTGGCCCAACACGCTTACCACTAGGCTACCT
>NC_048569.1:92726826-92814326 GCF_013265735.2 Oncorhynchus mykiss | reverse complement strand
GGGGAGCGGAGAGGGGAGAGGAGAGAGGAGAGGGGAGCGGAAAGGGGAGAGGAGAGAGGGGAGAGGAGAGGGTAGAGGAGAGGGGAGAGGAGAGAGGAGAGGGGAGCGGAAAGGGGAGAGGAGAGAGGAGAGGAGAGGAGAGAGGAGAGAGAGGAGGGCGGAGCGGAAAGGGGAGAGGAGAGAGGAGAGGGGAGCGGAAAGGGGAGAGGGGAGAGGAGGGGTGTGGGTTTAAAAGGGTCTGTCTAAGGTAGAGCCTCCTCTCTCTTTCTCTCTCTGTGAAGGCCATTCCCACACTAAGTATTGGAGCTGGTCTAATTGTTTTCAGATGGAGGTTATCCTCCCACTCTCCCTCCAATAATAGGTCAAGTAAATGTTGTGCTTCTTGTAAAAATAACGACAGCCATTTTACATCCTCCCTGGACCGACTCGGAACCAACAGCTTTTCTTTAAGAGAGGCAAGATATGAGCTGCTGTTTATTCGCTTAAACTGTCGTACCAGGAAGTCTTGTGTTTTTTTTCCAGTGTGCATTTTCCCTCCTCTCCTCCGTGCTAATTTATTGTTGGGTTTTTAAAGTTTCCATGCTTCTTTATTTTTTGCACACAACACTGTATACTTGCAGCCTCGCTCCAGAAATTGACTGCATAGTTTCAAACGTGTACCTACTTCTAGGTGTCGTCCTTTTAAAGCATATGTTTCTCCGTGAGCTGTGTTATGCATTTTAAATGAAGGTAAAATGAATGGAATTGGAAGGTGCAACCCCACTAACCAGAGGGCAGAGCTGGGTCGTTTTAGGCTCTAGTCCAGCCCTATCTGTCAGACCTGTGTCAAACTGGACCGGGGCGAACTGAAAGTTGATGTCCGTTGTTCCCTTCAGTGCGCCTTTGCCTGCGGCCACTGTGGGCTACAGTCCTGGACCTGGATTGACCCCCAACCTCCCTCTCTGCCTGAGGGGCTGTGCGAGTCTTGGGGTGCTTCGGGGGAAACTGCAGCTTTTAGGCCCAGCTTTCCTCTCTCTCCTCCCCTCTCTCTCCTCACCCCTCTCTCCTCCCCTCTCTCTCCTCACCCCTGTCTCCTCCCCTCTGTCTCCTCACCCCTGTCTCCTCCCCTCTGTCTCCTCATCCCTGTCTCCTCCCATCTCTCTCCTTCCCTCTCTCTCCTCCCCTCTCTCTCCTCATCCCTGTTTCCTCCCCTCTGTCTCCCTACCCCTGTCTCCTCCCCTCTGTCTGCTCACCCCTGTTTCCTCCCCTTTGTCTCCTCACCCCTGTCTCCTCCCCTCTGTCTCCTCCCCTCTGTCTCCTCCCCTCTGTCTCCTCCCCTCTGTCTCCTCATCCCTGTTTCCTACCCTCTGTCTCCTCACCCCTGTCTCCTCCCCTCTGTCTGCTCACCCCTGTTTCCTCCCCTTTGTCCCCTCACCCCTGTCTTCTCCCCTCTGTCTCCTCCCCTTTGTCTCCTCACCCCTGTCTCCTCCCCTCTGTCTCCTCACCCCTGTTTCCTCCCCTTTGTCTCCTCACCCCTGTCTCCTCCCCTCTGTCTCCTCACCCCTGTCTTCTCCCCTTTGTCTCCTCCCCTCTGTCTCCTCACCCCTGCTACTTTCACCTGACCCTGGCCTGGTCTAAGTCTGCCAACACCAGGGCATGTCCCCTCTGTAATGCTCTCCCCTTCTCTGCTCCTCTTCCCTTTCCCTCTACTCTCCTCTTCCTTTCCCCCTCCTCTCCTTCCTTCCTCTCCTCTCCTCTCCTCTCCTCTCCTCTCCTCTCCTCTCCTCTCCTCTCCTCTCCTCTCCCCATTTCACTGTAGAAATGCTAGTGTTTTTTTTTACTGTAAATATTTTGTATAGCTGTGTACGTAACCTCAGACGTCTTACCTGGACATATTGGTATCTTTGCTCTTTTACCCGTTCACTGTTTCTCTCGAACGGTACAGTGTATAACTGTTTCATTGTAACTTGGTGTTTCTTTAGGACTCGAGCAATAGTTGTTGTGCTGACAGAATTAACATTTTCAAATATATCATTATCAGCCAGCACTCTATCTTGAATCTCCCGCAGTTCTATTGTATTGTTGACAACAACCATGTCAACAATAACATTTTCCTGCGCATCTGAAAATATTTTTCCTCTTCCTCCTGTTGGGGGCAGCCTTTGGATCCTGTTGTAAAAATATATTTGACAGTCAAACTTACTGTAATATATATCTGTGTAAATATTCTATAATTGCAATACAAAATAGATTCCTGTAATGTTTTCATTTACTGTAAGGATGTAACTCTCACCTGTTTGCATGATGGAAAATTCGCATTACAGATGCCACTGTGGATCTTTGCAGATTGGGTTGCACCCTCAACCCTGCCTCTCTCAATGAGAGACCATGGTTCACGACATGGTCTATAAGTGTAGCCCTTATTTCATCTGAAATAACAGCTCTTTGTCTTCTTTGTCTTCCTCCACGCATCCGCCCTCTCCCTGCCACCCTTCTCCCTCCACGAACCCATCTTCCTTGTTCCATTTCCAAAATGAGTCTTTCTGAGCTCTACCTATATATACTGTAATATGTGTGTGTGTTCACTAACAAGTCTAAAACAAGACACCTGCTTAGCCTTTCAGCTGAAATTGCAATCAGCAGTGTTTGAAAGGCACAAGGCTGAAATCTATTCCGTTTTGAATGTGTGGTTCACAGTTTTGACAGCAGTGTGTTAGCATTTGAACAAAGTGCTGTAAATCCACAGTGTTGTGCAGGTTGTGGTTAAAGTCATGGGATAAGTGTGTAGAGTTTTGAAAACTGTGTTCAAGCAATGAAAAAACGAACTAGAGTTTGGTCCACATGAACTGCTGCTGTGCAGACTGTAGTTAGAGTTTTGCACATGTGACTCCAGTTGTGTCCACTGTCGTTTAGCAATCGAAAAAAACTGTAAGAGTGAGTTGACTTGCTGTCTGGTCACTGAGTTGAATCATAGATGCCAGAAGTGCAGGTCCCCCCACACCCCCCCCCCCCCCCCCCCCATTCTAGTTTTCAACAGGCGATGTTATCCAGAGCAACTTCTACCACTTGTAGGTTTAACTGTGGATTTGTTTGCCAACTTTATGTCGTACACTCGAGGGTTACGTGCTGTATATTAGGAAGTCCATTACTGATTGTGAATCTGTGTTAACATGCTGGAGGGAAACATTTGAGACAAACAACTGAAGGACAGGATGTTAATGTGGACACAGTGCCAACTCCATGCTCCTTCAGCTTGGTTGTGTGTGTGTGTGTGTGTGTGTGTGTGTGGGGGGGGGGTCTGTAGTTCCAATGTATGTGTCTGTAGTTCCTATGTGTGTGTCTGTAGTTCCTATGAGTGTGTCTGTAGTTCCTATGTGTGTGTCTGTAGTTCCTATGAGTGTGTCTGTAGTTCCTATGTGTGTGTCTGTAGTTCCTATGTGTGTCTGTAGTTCCTATGTGTGTGTCTGTAGTTCCTATGAGTGTGTCTGTAGTTCCTATGTGTGTGTCTGTAGTTCCTATGTGTGTGTCTGTAGTTCCTATGTGTGTGTCTGTAGGTCCTATGTGTGTGTCTGTAGTTCCTATGTGTGTCTGTAGTTCCTATGTGTGTGTCTGTAGGTCCTATGTGTGTCTGTAGTTCCTATGAGTGTGTCTGTAGTTCCTATGAGTGTGTCTGTAGTTCCTATGAGTGTGTCTGTAGTTCCTATGTGTGTGTCTGTAGTTCCTATGAGTGTGTCTGTAGTTCCTATGTGTGTGTCTGTAGTTCCTATGAGTGTGTCTGTAGTTCCTATGTGTGTGTCTGTAGTTCCTATGTGTGTCTGTAGTTCCTATGTGTGTGTCTGTAGTTCCTATGAGTGTGTCTGTAGTTCCTATGTGTGTGTCTGTAGTTCCTATGTGTGTGTCTGTAGTTCCTATGTGTGTGTCTGTAGTTCCTATGTGTGTGTCTGTAGTTCCTATGAGTGTGTCTGTAGTTCCTATGTGTGTGTCTGTAGTTCCTATGTGTGTGTCTGTAGTTCCTATGAGTGTGTCTGTAGTTCCTATGAGTGTGTCTGTAGTTCCTATGTGTGTGTCTGTAGTTCCTATGAGTGTGCCTGTAGTTCCTATGTGTGTGTCTGTAGTTCCTATGAGTGTGTCTGTAGTTCCTATGTGTGTGTCTGTAGTTCCTATGAGTGTGTCTGTAGTTCCTATGTGTGTGTCTGTAGTTCCTATGTGTGTCTGTAGTTCCTATGTGTGTGTCTGTAGTTCCTATGAGTGTGTCTGTAGTTCCTATGTGTGTGTCTGTAGTTCCTATGTGTGTGTCTGTAGTTCCTATGTGTGTGTCTGTAGGTCCTATGTGTGTGTCTGTAGTTCCTATGTGTGTCTGTAGTTCCTATGTGTGTGTCTGTAGGTCCTATGTGTGTCTGTAGTTCCTATGAGTGTGTCTGTAGTTCCTATGAGTGTGTCTGTAGTTCCTATGAGTGTGTCTGTAGTTCCTATGTGTGTGTCTGTAGTTCCTATGAGTGTGTCTGTAGTTCCTATGTGTGTGTCTGTAGTTCCTATGTGTGTGTCTGTAGTTCCTATGTGTGTGTCTTGCAAATGGAAAGTCAAAAGCATTCTCCCAATAATATTCTGTCCCGTGCCAGAGAGAGAACCGTTAGCCTTTTGTAGGTTTCTGATTGTTTTAATGACTAAACGTGTATCTGTATCATCCAGTATTTCCATCCAGAAAGCCCTTCCAGGAGGTGTTTCATACTACCATTGATTAACGCGACGCTCAGCTTTGATGAAAACATTTGAAATTAAGTACACGGATGGCGGTCGTCCGAGACAACGATATGGTCTCCGAGCTCACGTTGCAGTGCTTAAAGTAAATCATGGTTAGTTAGTTCCTACATATGTTCAGCATGGCCAGTTACCTTTAACTGGTTGTAAAATGGTTTATGGTGAAGGATTCATTCCACATGAAAGAGCATATGCTAGGAGGGCCGTGCTTTACTCTCTCTGCCCTCTCTCTGCTCTCTCTATACTGTCTCTCTGCTCTCTCTCTGGTCTCTCTCGGGTCTCTCTCTGCTCTCTTTCTGCTCTCTATACTCTCTCTGCTCTCTCTATGCTCTCTCTATACTGTCTCTCTGGTCTCTCTCTGCTCTCTTTCTGCTCTCGATACTCTCTCTGCTCTCTCTCTGGTCTCTCTCTGCTCTCTCTGCTCTCTCTCTGCTCTCTCTGCTCTCTGTCTGCTTTCTCTCTGCTCTCTCTCTTTACTCTCTCTGCTCTCTCTGCTCTTTCTCTCTGCTCTCTCTCTGCTATCTCTTCTCTCTCTGCTCTCTATACTTTCTTTCTATACTCTCTCTCTAATCTCTATGTTTTCTCTCTCTGCTCTCCCTATACATTCTCTTTATACTATCTCTTTGCTCTCTCTCTGCTCTCTCTCTGCTCTCTCTATACTGTCTCTCTGTTCTCTCTCTGCTCTCTCTATACTGTCTCTCTGCTCTCTCTCTGCTCTCTCTCTGCTCTCTCTATACTGTCTCTCTGCTCTCTCCATACTGTCTCTCTGCTCTCTCTATACTGTCTCTCTGCTCTCTCTCTGCTCTCTCTCTGCTCTCTCTATACTGTCTCTCTGCTCTCTCTCTGCTCTCTCTATACTGTCTCTCTGCTCACTCTCTGCTCTCTCTCTGCTCTCTCTATACTGTCTCTCTGCTCTCTCTCTGCTCTCTCTATACTGTCTCTCTGCTCTCTCTCTGCTCTCTCTATACTGTCTCTCTGCTCTCTCTCTGCTCTCTCTATACTGTCTCTCTGCTCTCTCTCTGCTCTCTCTATACTGTCTCTCTGCTCTCTCTCTGCTCTCTCTATACTGTCTCTCTGCTCTCTCTCTGCTCTCTCTATACTGTCTCTCTGCTCTCTCTCTGCTCTCTCTCTGTGAAATGCTTGTGTTCCTAGCTAAGACAGTGCAGTAATACACTATATATACAAAAGTAGGTGGACACCCCTTCAAATTTGTGGACACCTGTTGCTGACAAGGATTATAAAATTGAGCACACAGCCATGCAATCTCCATCGACAAACATCAGACGATCTAGTCTTTTCACCACCGGGAATGGTAAAGGTCGACCGATCTGTTAAAATCAATAAATGACAAACTGGGTACACTTGAACTAGTCAGTAAGGATATAGAAGAGTTGAAGGCCTCGAGATGAGTGACCAAAAAACTGCGACATTGGAGAAAGACACAAACAAGCTAAAAGGGACCGTAAATAAGATTGAAACCGAAGTTAATGAACTTAAAAAAGGAGAACATCGTTCTGAGAGAAGCCTTACTTGACATACAGGCAAGATCCACGAGAGAAAGAAAGAAGGAGAAGTTCCTGAATGTGTAGTTAGAGAATTCCTCCTTACAGAGCTTCAGATCCCACGCCAAGCTGTCGACGAAATCTAAATCAAACCGCCAATGTACACCGCTTCTGGCAGAGGTATGAACGCCCAATCGTTGACAAATTTGCTTTCTTTAAAGATAAAATAATGGTTAAAAGCCCGGGTAAAAAAAGACTTACTGGCACGAATGATCAGTTCCCGAAGGAAATTGCAGAACGGCGTAAAGTTCGGTATCCAATTTTTCAAGGAACATAGATTAAAAGGGAAACGTGTAGCTCTCGTAGTCGATAAACTATATGTTGATAACCAGTTGTTCAGAGACACAACGATGACTCCATGGCTATTTGTTTTTTAATTACAAAGTTCTCATAGAAGAGGCAAATAATGAAACACACAATACTAGCCATGGTATGGATTGTAAATAATAAACCATTAAAAAAAAGAAGCTTTTTTTTTAATCTATCTTCAAATATAACTAATTGGAACACAAAAACACTAATTCGACACGGGGGACATTAAACCACAGCAGACAGAAGGCACAGTATGTGGGTGTATTGAGGTTCGCAGGTGTGTGTTTTATGGTGTTTGGGAAAGTGTGGTGTTTAGTGAGTGAGAAAGGAAATGGTTGCATATCCCAGAACCGACGTATGTCTGTGAGCAGGGGGTTGTGAGAGAGCTTTCAATGTTGTGCCAATGAGGGACATATATATTTTACAATGAACTATACTTCCTATTTATTTATTTATTTATTTATTGTCCTTTTATGGTGGAAATGCATTTTAAAATAAATTATACATCTAATTGATTTATTTACTATCATGGGGAGCTACATTTTTTAAATAAATAATACATCAAATATATTTATTTATGGTCTTATATGGATGGAACGGTCCACAACCCTAAACCCTAGACACCCGCCTGAACGACCCAGATACTAACGAGAAGTCCCTATCTGTGGGGCCTGCTGTAAGCGGTCTGTATGCAGCCGAAATGATGGTCAGAGACCTTCTAGAGCAACACCGTATGATTCTGAGCCTGGCCTGGGTTGGTCCTGCAAAGCCAAAGCCCCCCTAAAGGGAGAGCCTAATCTACAAGGAAATTCTCATAGCTGCTAATGAGAACCTTGATGACCTTGTACCTAGCCGGTGGGGATTCCAGTGGTGAGCCCCCACCCAGGCAGTGCTGGCATCACCGGTTGCAGTAACCCATGGGGAGGAGGTCACACTCAGACATTCAGAGAGGTGGCATATTATTGTGGCCCTGGTGGCACAAAATCAACGGTCTGACTGCATGGAGATGCTTGGGCATATGGTCACTACGGGGGACCATGTTGTGGGTGTTTCAGGGGAAGGGGTTATATCTGACCTCCATCATCTAGGACGTGACAATGGTTAATCAAATCTCCCCATTTCTGCCCATTTTGCTCAGTTTTACAGACCTTCTCATACAGCTGCAATTGTATATGCAGTCGTAAATCAGGACCTTTCTTGAGTTGGGCTCTGGGATGGTGCAACTGAGATTGAGAATCGAGAATTGAGAATCTGAGTATGGTTGTTGTGGGGGACAGGGGTCGTGTGTGTGTTTTTGTGTGTTTGTGTGTGTGTGTGTGTGTGTGTGTGTGTGTGTGTGTGTGTGTGTATCCCACAACTGTTGCGAGGGAGTCATATGATATTAGGGACAATATAGGAGGATTCACAATAATTGCTTGCTAATATAATAATTGCTTGCTAATATAATAATTGCTTGCTAATATAATAATTGCTTGCTAATATAATAATTGCTTGCTAATATAATAATTGCTTGCCATATAGTCATTTTGGTAATGGTGAGACTGGTGAGAGGTAAAACCCTTTGCATAAATTGTCTTCATTACTGCATATATGAATGGCTTATTATGGAAAAGAAGATAAACAGGATTTGTAATATATATATATATAATTTTTTAATGGCTATATATAATAAATATGGAGGTGAGGGTGATGGAAATGCATTTGGCGTTTGATCTGCTTCTGTTCTGTGGGTGGCACTGTGTGCTCTTTTCAAAGGATGGGTCCCGGTCTCTCCGGGGCCATTGAACCGGGGGGTCGGGGGTGGGGGATCTGTCTGCCGGGCATTGGGACGACAACCCAAGTCAGGATGAGGAGGGGTTTTAGCAGGTGGAATAAGGGAGACCAATTGGAGGTTTACTTCGTAGCAATGCAAAGATCATGGTACAGCTATATAAACACTCCATCATCATGTTACTTTTTAATGGTACGTTTACAAACAGATATTATGATAAATAGAATTGAAACTTCTGTCTCATTATGGTAAACGGTGAAATAAGTATAACCAGTTCTAATTGTAATGGCCTAGCAGATAATAAGAAAACACGGTCAATATTTACCTGGCTACAAGAGAAGAAATATAATATCTATTGTTTACAGGAAACTCATTCAACATTTTTAGATTAGGTTTTGTGGGAAAAGGACTGGGGGGGGGGATATATTTCTCCCAGGGGCAAAGAAACTCAAAAGAGGTGATGATATTAATTAACAGTAATTTTGATCCAAATGTGCAAATTGTCCAAACAGATCCTCAAGGTAGATGGATGATTTTAAATATGTTATTGGACCATAACCAGATTTGGCTCATTAATCTATACGGTCCGAATAATGATGATCCAAGCTTCTTTGAAAATATATGTAAAAATGTCAATAAAATAATGTATATTGTAAATATAAGGATAGACTCTATTATTATGGTGGGAGATTTTAATACGGTTTTAAATACCTCTATGGACCGTAAAGGAAATCACACTACAAATTATCACCCGCAGCCACTTAAGGAAAATCATGAATATATTGGAATTAGTGGATATGTGGAGGCTTAAAACCCTGACCTAGTGAGATATACATGGAGGAGGTTTAATATCCTGACCTAGTGAGATATACATGGAGGAGGTTTAATATCCTGACCTAGTGAGATATACATGGAGGAGGTTTAATACCCTGACCTAGTGAGATATACATGTAGGTTTAATACCCTGACCTAGTGAAATATACATGGAGGTTTAATACCCTGACCTAGTGAGATATACATGGAGGAGGTTTAATATCCTGACCTAGTGAGATATACATGGAGGAGGTTTAATATCCTGACCTAGTGAGATATACATGGAGGAGGTTTAATATCCTGACCTAGTGAGATATACATGGAGGAGGTTTAATATCCTGACCTAGTGAGATATACATGGAGGAGGTTTAATACCCTGACCTAGTGAGATATACATGGAGGAGGTTTAATATCCTGACCTAGTGAGATATACGTGGAGGAGGTTTAATACCCTGACCTAGTGAGATATACATGGAGGAGGTTTAATATCCTGACCTAGTGAGATATACATGGAGGTTTAATACCCTGACCTAGTGAGATATACATGGAGGTTTAATACCCCCCTGACCTAGTGAGATATACATGGAGGAGGTTTAATATCCTGACCTAGTGAGATATACATGGAGGAGATTTAATACCCTGACCTAGTGAGATATACATGGAGGAGGTTTAATACCCTGAGCTAGTGAGATATACATGTAGGTTTAATACCCTGACCTAGTGAAATATACATGGAGGTTTAATACCCTGACCTAGTGAGATATACATGGAGGAGGTTTAATATCCTGACCTAGTGAGATATACATGGAGGAGGTTTAATATCCTGACCTAGTGAGATATACATGGAGGAGGTTTAATATCCTGACCTAGTGAGATATACATGGAGGAGGTTTAATATCCTGACCTAGTGAGATATACATGGAGGAGGTTTAATATCCTGACCTAGTGAGATATACATGGAGGAGGTTTAATATCCTGACCTAGTGAGATATACATGGAGGAGGTTTAATACCCTGACCTAGTGAGATATACATGGAGGAGGTTTAATATCCTGACCTAGTGAGATATACGTGGAGGAGGTTTAATACCCTGATCTAGTGAGATATACATGGAGGAGGTTTAATATCCTGACCTAGTGAGATATACATGGAGGTTTAATACCCTGACCTAGTGAGATATACATGGAGGTTTAATACCCCCCTGACCTAGTGAGATATACATGGAGGAGGTTTAATATCCTGACCTAGTGAGATATACATGGAGGAGATTTAATACCCTGACCTAGTGAGATATACATGGAGGTTTAATACCCCCCTGACCTAGTAAGATATACATGGAGGAGGTTTAATATCCTGACCTAGTGAGATATACAGGGAGGAGGTTTAATATCCTGACCTAGTGAGATATACATGGAGGAGGTTTAATATCCTGACCTAGTGAGATATACATGGAGGAGGTTTAATATCTTGACCTAGTGAGATATACATGGAGGAGGTTTAATATCTTGACCTAGTGAGATATACATGGAGGAGGTTTAATATCCTGACCTAGTGAGATATACGTGGAGGAGGTTTAATATCCTGACCTAGTGAGATATACGTGGAGGAGGTTTAATATCCTGACCTAGTGAGATATACCTGGAGGAGGTTTAATATCCTGACCTAGTGAGATATATACATGGAGGAGGTTTAATACCCTGACCTAGTGAGATATACATGGAGGAGGTTTAATATCCTGACCTAGTGAGATATACCTGGAGGAGGTTTAATATCCTGACCTAGTGAGATATACATGGAGGAGGTTTAATATCCTGACCTATTGAGATATACATGGAGGAGGTTTAATATCCTGACCTAGTGAGATATACATGGAGGAGGTTTAATACCCTGACCTAGTGAGATATACATGGAGGAGGTTTAATATCCTGACCTAGTGAGATATACATGGAGGTTTAATACCCTGACCTAGTGAGATATACATGGAGGAGGTTTAATATCCTGACCTAGTGAGATATACATGGAGGAGGTTTAATATCCTGACCTAGTGAGATATACATGGAGGTTTAATACCCTGACCTAGTGAAATATACATGGAGGAGGTTTAATATCCTGACCTAGTGAGATATACATGGAGGTTTAATACCCTGACCTAGTGAGAAATACTTGGAGGTTTAATATCCTGACCTAGTGAGATATACATGGAGGTTTAATATCCTGACCTAGTGAGATATACAGGGAGGAGGTTTAATATCCTGACCTAGTGAGATATACATGGAGGAGGTTTAATATCCTGACCTAGTGAGATATACATGGAGGAGGTTTAATATCCTGACCTAGTGAGATATACCTGGAGGAGGTTTAATATCCTGACCTAGTGAGATATACATGGAGGAGGTTTAATACCCTGACCTAGTGAGATATACATGGAGGAGGTTTAATATCCTGACCTATTGAGATATACATGGAGGAGGTTTAATATCCTGACCTAGTGAGATATACATGGAGGAGGTTTAATACCCTGACCTAGTGAGATATACATGGAGGAGGTTTAATATCCTGACCTAGTGAGATACATGGAGGTTTAATACCCTGACCTAGTGAGATATACAGGGAGGAGGTTTAATATCCTGACCTATTGAGATATACATGGAGGAGGTTTAATATCCTGACCTAGTGAGATATACATGGAGGAGGTTTTATACCCTGACCTAGTGAGATATACATGGAGGAGGTTTAATATCCTGACCTAGTGAGATATACGTGGAGGAGGTTTAATATCCTGACCTAGTGAGATATACCTGGAGGTTTAATATCCTGACCTAGTGAGATATACATGGAGGAGGTTTTATACCCTGACCTAGTGAGATATACATGGAGGAGGTTTAATATCCTGACCTAGTGAGATATACCTGGAGGAGGTTTAATATCCTGACCTAGTGAGATATACATGGAGGAGGTTTAATATCCTGACCTATTGAGATATACATGGAGGAGGTTTAATATCCTGACCTAGTGAGATATACATGGAGGAGATTTAATACCCTGACCTAGTGAGATATACATGGAGGAGGTTTAATATCCTGACCTAGTGAGATATACATGGAGGTTTAATACCCTGACCTAGTGAGATATACATGGAGGAGGTTTAATATCCTGACCTAGTGAGATATACATGGAGGTTTAATACCCTGACCTAGTGAAATATACATGGAGGAGGTTTAATATCCTGACCTAGTGAGATATACATGGAGGAGGTTTAATACCCTGACCTAGTGAGAAATACTTGGAGGTTTAATATCCTGACCTAATGAGATATACATGGAGGTTTAATATCCTGACCTAGTGAGATATACAGGGAGGAGGTTTAATATCCTGACCTAGTGAGATATACATGGAGGAGGTTTAATATCCTGACCTAGTGAGATATACATGGAGGAGGTTTAATACCCTGACCTAGTGAGATATACATGGAGGAGGTTTAATACCCTGACCTAGTGAGATATACATGGAGGAGGTTTAATATCCTGACCTAGTGAGATATACATGGAGGAGGTTTAATACCCTGACCTAGTGAGATATACATGGAGGAGGTTTAATATCCTGACCTAGTGAGATATACATGGAGGAGGTTTAATACCCTGACCTAGTGAGATATACATGGAGGAGGTTTAATATCCTGACCTAGTGAGATATACGTGGAGGAGGTTTAATACCCTGACCTAGTGAGATATACATGGAGGAGGTTTAATATCCTGACCTAGTGAGATATACATGGAGGTTTAATACCCTGACCTAGTGAGATATACATGGAGGTTTAATACCCCCCTGACCTAGTGAGATATACATGGAGGAGGTTTAATATCCTGACCTAGTGAGATATACATGGAGGAGATTTAATACCCTGACCTAGTGAGATATACATGGAGGTTTAATACCCCCCTGACCTAGTAAGATATACATGGAGGAGGTTTAATATCCTGACCTAGTGAGATATACAGGGAGGAGGTTTAATATCCTGACCTAGTGAGATATACATGGAGGAGGTTTAATATCCTGACCTAGTGAGATATACATGGAGGAGGTTTAATATCTTGACCTAGTGAGATATACATGGAGGAGGTTTAATATCTTGACCTAGTGAGATATACATGGAGGAGGTTTAATATCCTGACCTAGTGAGATATACGTGGAGGAGGTTTAATATCCTGACCTAGTGAGATATACGTGGAGGAGGTTTAATATCCTGACCTAGTGAGATATACCTGGAGGAGGTTTAATATCCTGACCTAGTGAGATATACATGGAGGAGGTTTAATACCCTGACCTAGTGAGATATACATGGAGGAGGTTTAATATCCTGACCTAGTGAGATATACCTGGAGGAGGTTTAATATCCTGACCTAGTGAGATATACATGGAGGAGGTTTAATATCCTGACCTATTGAGATATACATGGAGGAGGTTTAATATCCTGACCTAGTGAGATATACATGGAGGAGGTTTTATACCCTGACCTAGTGAGATATACATGGAGGAGGTTTAATATCCTGACCTAGTGAGATATACATGGAGGTTTAATACCCTGACCTAGTGAAATATACATGGAGGAGGTTTAATATCCTGACCTAGTGAGATATACATGGAGGTTTAATACCCTGACCTAGTGAGAAATACTTGGAGGTTTAATATCCTGACCTAGTGAGATATACATGGAGGTTTAATATCCTGACCTAGTGAGATATACAGGGAGGAGGTTTAATATCCTGACCTAGTGAGATATACATGGAGGAGGTTTAATATCCTGACCTAGTGAGATATACATGGAGGAGGTTTAATATCCTGACCTAGTGAGATATACCTGGAGGAGGTTTAATATCCTGACCTAGTGAGATATACATGGAGGAGGTTTAATACCCTGACCTAGTGAGATATACATGGAGGAGGTTTAATATCCTGACCTATTGAGATATACATGGAGGAGGTTTAATATCCTGACCTAGTGAGATATACATGGAGGAGGTTTAATACCCTGACCTAGTGAGATATACATGGAGGAGGTTTAATATCCTGACCTAGTGAGATACATGGAGGTTTAATACCCTGACCTAGTGAGATATACAGGGAGGAGGTTTAATATCCTGACCTATTGAGATATACATGGAGGAGGTTTAATATCCTGACCTAGTGAGATATACATGGAGGAAGTTTAATACCCTGACCTAGTGAGATATACATGGAGGAGGTTTAATATCCTGACCTAGTGAGATATACATGGAGGTTTAATACCCTGACCTAGTGAAATATACATGGAGGAGGTTTAATATCCTGACCTAGTGAGATATACAGGGAGGAGGTTTAATATCCTGACCTATTGAGATATACATGGAGGAGGTTTAATATCCTGACCTAGTGAGATATACATGGAGGAGGTTTAATATCCTGACCTAGTGAGATATACATGGAGGAGGTTTAATATCCTGACCTAGTGAGATATACATGGAGGTTTAATACCCTGACCTAGTGAAATATACATGGAGGAGGTTTAATATCCTGACCTAGTGAGATATACATGGAGGTTTAATACCCTGACCTAGTGAGAAATACTTGGAGGTTTAATATCCTGACCTAGTGAGATATACATGGAGGAGGTTTAATATCCTGACCTAGTGAGATATACATGGAGGAGGTTTAATATCCTGACCTAGTGAGATATACATGGAGGAGGTTTAATATCCTGACCTAGTGAGATATACATGGAGGTTTAATACCCTGACCTAGTGAAATATACATGGAGGAGGTTTAATATCCTGACCTAGTGAGATATACATGGAGGTTTAATACCCTGACCTAGTGAGAAATACTTGGAGGTTTAATATCCTGACCTAGTGAGATATACATGGAGGAGGTTTAATATCCTGACCTAGTGAGATATACATGGAGGAGGTTTAATATCCTGACCTAGTGAGATATACCTGGAGGAGGTTTAATATCCTGACCTAGTGAGATATACATGGAGGAGGTTTAATACCCTGACCTAGTGAGATATACATGGAGGAGGTTTAATATCCTGACCTAGTGAGATATACCTGGAGGAGGTTTAATATCCTGACCTATTGAGATATACATGGAGGAGGTTTAATATCCTGACCTAGTGAGATATACATGGAGGAGGTTTAATACCCTGACCTAGTGAGATATACATGGAGGAGGTTTAATATCCTGACCTAGTGAGATACATGGAGGTTTAATACCCTGACCTAGTGAGATATACATGGAGGAGGTTTAATATCCTGACCTAGTGAGATATACATGGAGGAGGTTTAATATCCTGACCTAGTGAGATATACATGGAGGAGGTTTAATACCCTGACCTAGTGAGATATACATGTAGGTTTAATACCCTGACCTAGTGAAATATACATGGAGGTTTAATACCCTGACCTAGTGAGATATACATGGAGGAGGTTTAATATCCTGACCTAGTGAGATATACATGGAGGAGGTTTAATATCCTGACCTAGTGAGATATACATGGAGGAGGTTTAATATCCTGACCTAGTGAGATATACATGGAGGAGGTTTAATATCCTGACCTAGTGAGATATACATGGAGGAGGTTTAATATCCTGACCTAGTGAGATATACATGGAGGAGGTTTAATATCCTGACCTAGTGAGATATACATGGAGGAGGTTTAATACCCTGACCTAGTGAGATATACATGTAGGTTTAATACCCTGACCTAGTGAAATATACATGGAGGTTTAATATCCTGACCTAGTGAGATATACGTGGAGGAGGTTTAATACCCTGACCTAGTGAGATATACATGGAGGAGGTTTAATATCCTGACCTAGTGAGATATACATGGAGGAGGTTTAATACCCTGACCTAGTGAGATATACATGGAGGAGGTTTAATACCCTGACCTAGTGAGATATACATGGAGGAGGTTTAATATCCTGACCTAGTGAGATATACATGGAGGAGGTTTAATACCCTGACCTAGTGAGATATACATGGAGGAGGTTTAATATCCTGACCTAGTGAGATATACATGGAGGAGGTTTAATACCCTGACCTAGTGAGATATACATGGAGGAGGTTTAATATCCTGACCTAGTGAGATATACGTGGAGGAGGTTTAATACCCTGACCTAGTGAGATATACATGGAGGAGGTTTAATATCCTGACCTAGTGAGATATACATGGAGGTTTAATACCCTGACCTAGTGAGATATACATGGAGGTTTAATACCCCCCTGACCTAGTGAGATATACATGGAGGAGGTTTAATATCCTGACCTAGTGAGATATACATGGAGGAGATTTAATACCCTGACCTAGTGAGATATACATGGAGGTTTAATACCCCCCTGACCTAGTAAGATATACATGGAGGAGGTTTAATATCCTGACCTAGTGAGATATACAGGGAGGAGGTTTAATATCCTGACCTAGTGAGATATACATGGAGGAGGTTTAATATCCTGACCTAGTGAGATATACATGGAGGAGGTTTAATATCTTGACCTAGTGAGATATACATGGAGGAGGTTTAATATCTTGACCTAGTGAGATATACATGGAGGAGGTTTAATATCCTGACCTAGTGAGATATACGTGGAGGAGGTTTAATATCCTGACCTAGTGAGATATACGTGGAGGAGGTTTAATATCCTGACCTAGTGAGATATACCTGGAGGAGGTTTAATATCCTGACCTAGTGAGATATACATGGAGGAGGTTTAATACCCTGACCTAGTGAGATATACATGGAGGAGGTTTAATATCCTGACCTAGTGAGATATACCTGGAGGAGGTTTAATATCCTGACCTAGTGAGATATACATGGAGGAGGTTTAATATCCTGACCTATTGAGATATACATGGAGGAGGTTTAATATCCTGACCTAGTGAGATATACATGGAGGAGGTTTTATACCCTGACCTAGTGAGATATACATGGAGGAGGTTTAATATCCTGACCTAGTGAGATATACATGGAGGTTTAATACCCTGACCTAGTGAGATATACATGGAGGAGGTTTAATATCCTGACCTAGTGAGATATACATGGAGGAGGTTTAATATCCTGACCTAGTGAGATATACATGGAGGTTTAATACCCTGACCTAGTGAAATATACATGGAGGAGGTTTAATATCCTGACCTAGTGAGATATACATGGAGGTTTAATACCCTGACCTAGTGAGAAATACTTGGAGGTTTAATATCCTGACCTAGTGAGATATACATGGAGGTTTAATATCCTGACCTAGTGAGATATACAGGGAGGAGGTTTAATATCCTGACCTAGTGAGATATACATGGAGGAGGTTTAATATCCTGACCTAGTGAGATATACATGGAGGAGGTTTAATATCCTGACCTAGTGAGATATACCTGGAGGAGGTTTAATATCCTGACCTAGTGAGATATACATGGAGGAGGTTTAATACCCTGACCTAGTGAGATATACATGGAGGAGGTTTAATATCCTGACCTATTGAGATATACATGGAGGAGGTTTAATATCCTGACCTAGTGAGATATACATGGAGGAGGTTTAATACCCTGACCTAGTGAGATATACATGGAGGAGGTTTAATATCCTGACCTAGTGAGATACATGGAGGTTTAATACCCTGACCTAGTGAGATATACAGGGAGGAGGTTTAATATCCTGACCTATTGAGATATACATGGAGGAGGTTTAATATCCTGACCTAGTGAGATATACATGGAGGAAGTTTAATACCCTGACCTAGTGAGATATACATGGAGGAGGTTTAATATCCTGACCTAGTGAGATATACATGGAGGTTTAATACCCTGACCTAGTGAGATATACATGGAGGAGGTTTAATATCCTGACCTAGTGAGATATACATGGAGGAGGTTTAATATCCTGACCTAGTGAGATATACATGGAGGTTTAATACCCTGACCTAGTGAAATATACATGGAGGAGGTTTAATATCCTGACCTAGTGAGATATACATGGAGGTTTAATACCCTGACCTAGTGAGAAATACTTGGAGGTTTAATATCCTGACCTAGTGAGATATACATGGAGGAGGTTTAATATCCTGACCTAGTGAGATATACATGGAGGAGGTTTAATATCCTGACCTAGTGAGATATACATGGAGGAGGTTTAATATCCTGACCTAGTGAGATATACATGGAGGTTTAATACCCTGACCTAGTGAAATATACATGGAGGAGGTTTAATATCCTGACCTAGTGAGATATACATGGAGGTTTAATACCCTGACCTAGTGAGAAATACTTGGAGGTTTAATATCCTGACCTAGTGAGATATACATGGAGGAGGTTTAATATCCTGACCTAGTGAGATATACATGGAGGAGGTTTAATATCCTGACCTAGTGAGATATACCTGGAGGAGGTTTAATATCCTGACCTAGTGAGATATACATGGAGGAGGTTTAATACCCTGACCTAGTGAGATATACATGGAGGAGGTTTAATATCCTGACCTAGTGAGATATACCTGGAGGAGGTTTAATATCCTGACCTATTGAGATATACATGGAGGAGGTTTAATATCCTGACCTAGTGAGATATACATGGAGGAGGTTTAATACCCTGACCTAGTGAGATATACATGGAGGAGGTTTAATATCCTGACCTAGTGAGATACATGGAGGTTTAATACCCTGACCTAGTGAGATATACATGGAGGAGGTTTAATATCCTGACCTAGTGAGATATACATGGAGGAGGTTTAATATCCTGACCTAGTGAGATATACATGGAGGAGGTTTAATACCCTGACCTAGTGAGATATACATGTAGGTTTAATACCCTGACCTAGTGAAATATACATGGAGGTTTAATACCCTGACCTAGTGAGATATACATGGAGGAGGTTTAATATCCTGACCTAGTGAGATATACATGGAGGAGGTTTAATATCCTGACCTAGTGAGATATACATGGAGGAGGTTTAATATCCTGACCTAGTGAGATATACATGGAGGAGGTTTAATATCCTGACCTAGTGAGATATACATGGAGGAGGTTTAATATCCTGACCTAGTGAGATATACATGGAGGAGGTTTAATATCCTGACCTAGTGAGATATACATGGAGGAGGTTTAATACCCTGACCTAGTGAGATATACATGTAGGTTTAATACCCTGACCTAGTGAAATATACATGGAGGTTTAATACCCTGACCTAGTGAGATATACATGGAGGAGGTTTAATATCCTGACCTAGTGAGATATACATGGAGGAGGTTTAATATCCTGACCTAGTGAGATATACATGGAGGAGGTTTAATATCCTGACCTAGTGAGATATACATGGAGGAGGTTTAATATCCTGACCTAGTGAGATATACATGGAGGAGGTTTAATATCCTGACCTAGTGAGATATACATGGAGGAGGTTTAATACCCTGACCTAGTGAGATATACATGGAGGAGGTTTAATACCCTGACCTAGTGAGATATACATGGAGGAGGTTTAATATCCTGACCTAGTGAGATATACGTGGAGGAGGTTTAATACCCTGACCTAGTGAGATATACATGGAGGAGGTTTAATATCCTGACCTAGTGAGATATACATGGAGGTTTAATACCCTGACCTAGTGAGATATACATGGAGGTTTAATACCCCCCTGACCTAGTGAGATATACATGGAGGAGGTTTAATATCCTGACCTAGTGAGATATACATGGAGGAGATTTAATACCCTGACCTAGTGAGATATACATGGAGGAGGTTTAATACCCTGACCTAGTGAGATATACATGTAGGTTTAATACCCTGACCTAGTGAAATATACATGGAGGTTTAATACCCTGACCTAGTGAGATATACATGGAGGAGGTTTAATATCCTGACCTAGTGAGATATACATGGAGGAGGTTTAATATCCTGACCTAGTGAGATATACATGGAGGAGGTTTAATATCCTGACCTAGTGAGATATACATGGAGGAGGTTTAATATCCTGACCTAGTGAGATATACATGGAGGAGGTTTAATATCCTGACCTAGTGAGATATACATGGAGGAGGTTTAATATCCTGACCTAGTGAGATATACATGGAGGAGGTTTAATACCCTGACCTAGTGAGATATACATGGAGGAGGTTTAATATCCTGACCTAGTGAGATATACGTGGAGGAGGTTTAATACCCTGACCTAGTGAGATATACATGGAGGAGGTTTAATATCCTGACCTAGTGAGATATACATGGAGGTTTAATACCCTGACCTAGTGAGATATACATGGAGGTTTAATACCCCCCTGACCTAGTGAGATATACATGGAGGAGGTTTAATATCCTGACCTAGTGAGATATACATGGAGGAGATTTAATACCCTGACCTAGTGAGATATACATGGAGGTTTAATACCCCCCTGACCTAGTAAGATATACATGGAGGAGGTTTAATATCCTGACCTAGTGAGATATACAGGGAGGAGGTTTAATATCCTGACCTAGTGAGATATACATGGAGGAGGTTTAATATCCTGACCTAGTGAGATATACATGGAGGAGGTTTAATATCTTGACCTAGTGAGATATACATGGAGGAGGTTTAATATCTTGACCTAGTGAGATATACATGGAGGAGGTTTAATATCCTGACCTAGTGAGATATACGTGGAGGAGGTTTAATATCCTGACCTAGTGAGATATACGTGGAGGAGGTTTAATATCCTGACCTAGTGAGATATACCTGGAGGAGGTTTAATATCCTGACCTAGTGAGATATACATGGAGGAGGTTTAATACCCTGACCTAGTGAGATATACATGGAGGAGGTTTAATATCCTGACCTAGTGAGATATACCTGGAGGAGGTTTAATATCCTGACCTAGTGAGATATACATGGAGGAGGTTTAATATCCTGACCTATTGAGATATACATGGAGGAGGTTTAATATCCTGACCTAGTGAGATATACATGGAGGAGGTTTAATACCCTGACCTAGTGAGATATACATGGAGGAGGTTTAATATCCTGACCTAGTGAGATATACATGGAGGTTTAATACCCTGACCTAGTGAGATATACATGGAGGAGGTTTAATATCCTGACCTAGTGAGATATACATGGAGGAGGTTTAATATCCTGACCTAGTGAGATATACATGGAGGTTTAATACCCTGACCTAGTGAAATATACATGGAGGAGGTTTAATATCCTGACCTAGTGAGATATACATGGAGGTTTAATACCCTGACCTAGTGAGAAATACTTGGAGGTTTAATATCCTGACCTAGTGAGATATACATGGAGGTTTAATATCCTGACCTAGTGAGATATACAGGGAGGAGGTTTAATATCCTGACCTAGTGAGATATACATGGAGGAGGTTTAATATCCTGACCTAGTGAGATATACATGGAGGAGGTTTAATATCCTGACCTAGTGAGATATACCTGGAGGAGGTTTAATATCCTGACCTAGTGAGATATACATGGAGGAGGTTTAATACCCTGACCTAGTGAGATATACATGGAGGAGGTTTAATATCCTGACCTATTGAGATATACATGGAGGAGGTTTAATATCCTGACCTAGTGAGATATACATGGAGGAGGTTTAATACCCTGACCTAGTGAGATATACATGGAGGAGGTTTAATATCCTGACCTAGTGAGATACATGGAGGTTTAATACCCTGACCTAGTGAGATATACAGGGAGGAGGTTTAATATCCTGACCTATTGAGATATACATGGAGGAGGTTTAATATCCTGACCTAGTGAGATATACATGGAGGAGGTTTTATACCCTGACCTAGTGAGATATACATGGAGGAGGTTTAATATCCTGACCTAGTGAGATATACGTGGAGGAGGTTTAATATCCTGACCTAGTGAGATATACCTGGAGGTTTAATATCCTGACCTAGTGAGATATACATGGAGGAGGTTTTATACCCTGACCTAGTGAGATATACATGGAGGAGGTTTAATATCCTGACCTAGTGAGATATACCTGGAGGAGGTTTAATATCCTGACCTAGTGAGATATACATGGAGGAGGTTTAATATCCTGACCTATTGAGATATACATGGAGGAGGTTTAATATCCTGACCTAGTGAGATATACATGGAGGAGATTTAATACCCTGACCTAGTGAGATATACATGGAGGAGGTTTAATATCCTGACCTAGTGAGATATACATGGAGGTTTAATACCCTGACCTAGTGAGATATACATGGAGGAGGTTTAATATCCTGACCTAGTGAGATATACATGGAGGTTTAATACCCTGACCTAGTGAAATATACATGGAGGAGGTTTA
Organism: Oncorhynchus mykiss; assembly: GCF_013265735.2. Taxonomy (NCBI): domain Eukaryota; kingdom Metazoa; phylum Chordata; class Actinopteri; order Salmoniformes; family Salmonidae; genus Oncorhynchus; species Oncorhynchus mykiss. Next base: position 92,791,817 of record NC_048569.1, on the reverse strand, counting down.
ATATCCTGACCTAGTGAGATATACATGGAGGAGGTTTAATACCCTGACCTAGTGAGAAATACTTGGAGGTTTAATATCCTGACCTAATGAGATATACATGGAGGTTTAATATCCTGACCTAGTGAGATATACAGGGAGGAGGTTTAATATCCTGACCTAGTGAGATATACATGGAGGAGGTTTAATATCCTGACCTAGTGAGATATACATGGAGGAGGTTTAATACCCTGACCTAGTGAGATATACATGGAGGAGGTTTAATACCCTGACCTAGTGAGATATACATGGAGGAGGTTTAATATCCTGACCTAGTGAGATATACATGGAGGAGGTTTAATACCCTGACCTAGTGAGATATACATGGAGGAGGTTTAATATCCTGACCTAGTGAGATATACATGGAGGAGGTTTAATACCCTGACCTAGTGAGATATACATGGAGGAGGTTTAATATCCTGACCTAGTGAGATATACATGGAGGAGGTTTAATACCCTGACCTAGTGAGATATACATGGAGGAGGTTTAATATCCTGACCTAGTGAGATATACATGGAGGTTTAATACCCTGACCTAGTGAGATATACATGGAGGTTTAATACCCCCCTGACCTAGTGAGATATACATGGAGGAGGTTTAATATCCTGACCTAGTGAGATATACATGGAGGAGATTTAATACCCTGACCTAGTGAGATATACATGGAGGTTTAATACCCCCCTGACCTAGTAAGATATACATGGAGGAGGTTTAATATCCTGACCTAGTGAGATATACAGGGAGGAGGTTTAATATCCTGACCTAGTGAGATATACATGGAGGAGGTTTAATATCCTGACCTAGTGAGATATACATGGAGGAGGTTTAATATCTTGACCTAGTGAGATATACATGGAGGAGGTTTAATATCTTGACCTAGTGAGATATACATGGAGGAGGTTTAATATCCTGACCTAGTGAGATATACGTGGAGGAGGTTTAATATCCTGACCTAGTGAGATATACGTGGAGGAGGTTTAATATCCTGACCTAGTGAGATATACCTGGAGGAGGTTTAATATCCTGACCTAGTGAGATATACATGGAGGAGGTTTAATACCCTGACCTAGTGAGATATACATGGAGGAGGTTTAATATCCTGACCTAGTGAGATATACCTGGAGGAGGTTTAATATCCTGACCTAGTGAGATATACATGGAGGAGGTTTAATATCCTGACCTATTGAGATATACATGGAGGAGGTTTAATATCCTGACCTAGTGAGATATACATGGAGGAGGTTTTATACCCTGACCTAGTGAGATATACATGGAGGAGGTTTAATATCCTGACCTAGTGAGATATACATGGAGGTTTAATACCCTGACCTAGTGAGATATACATGGAGGAGGTTTAATATCCTGACCTAGTGAGATATACATGGAGGAGGTTTAATATCCTGACCTAGTGAGATATACATGGAGGTTTAATACCCTGACCTAGTGAAATATACATGGAGGAGGTTTAATATCCTGACCTAGTGAGATATACATGGAGGTTTAATACCCTGACCTAGTGAGAAATACTTGGAGGTTTAATATCCTGACCTAGTGAGATATACATGGAGGTTTAATATCCTGACCTAGTGAGATATACAGGGAGGAGGTTTAATATCCTGACCTAGTGAGATATACATGGAGGAGGTTTAATATCCTGACCTAGTGAGATATACATGGAGGAGGTTTAATATCCTGACCTAGTGAGATATACCTGGAGGAGGTTTAATATCCTGACCTAGTGAGATATACATGGAGGAGGTTTAATACCCTGACCTAGTGAGATATACATGGAGGAGGTTTAATATCCTGACCTATTGAGATATACATGGAGGAGGTTTAATATCCTGACCTAGTGAGATATACATGGAGGAAGTTTAATACCCTGACCTAGTGAGATATACATGGAGGAGGTTTAATATCCTGACCTAGTGAGATATACATGGAGGTTTAATACCCTGACCTAGTGAGATATACATGGAGGAGGTTTAATATCCTGACCTAGTGAGATATACATGGAGGAGGTTTAATATCCTGACCTAGTGAGATATACATGGAGGTTTAATACCCTGACCTAGTGAAATATACATGGAGGAGGTTTAATATCCTGACCTAGTGAGATATACATGGAGGTTTAATACCCTGACCTAGTGAGAAATACTTGGAGGTTTAATATCCTGACCTAGTGAGATATACATGGAGGAGGTTTAATATCCTGACCTAGTGAGATATACATGGAGGAGGTTTAATATCCTGACCTAGTGAGATATACATGGAGGAGGTTTAATATCCTGACCTAGTGAGATATACATGGAGGTTTAATACCCTGACCTAGTGAAATATACATGGAGGAGGTTTAATATCCTGACCTAGTGAGATATACATGGAGGTTTAATACCCTGACCTAGTGAGAAATACTTGGAGGTTTAATATCCTGACCTAGTGAGATATACATGGAGGAGGTTTAATATCCTGACCTAGTGAGATATACATGGAGGAGGTTTAATATCCTGACCTAGTGAGATATACCTGGAGGAGGTTTAATATCCTGACCTAGTGAGATATACATGGAGGAGGTTTAATACCCTGACCTAGTGAGATATACATGGAGGAGGTTTAATATCCTGACCTAGTGAGATATACCTGGAGGAGGTTTAATATCCTGACCTATTGAGATATACATGGAGGAGGTTTAATATCCTGACCTAGTGAGATATACATGGAGGAGGTTTAATACCCTGACCTAGTGAGATATACATGGAGGAGGTTTAATATCCTGACCTAGTGAGATACATGGAGGTTTAATACCCTGACCTAGTGAGATATACATGGAGGAGGTTTAATATCCTGACCTAGTGAGATATACATGGAGGAGGTTTAATACCCTGACCTAGTGAGATATACATGGAGGAGGTTTAATATCCTGACCTAGTGAGATATACATGGAGGTTTAATACACTGACCTAGTGAGATATACATGGAGGAGGTTTAATACCCTGACCTAGTGAGATATACATGGAGGAGGTTTAATATCCTGACCTAGTGAGATATACATGGAGGAGGTTTAATACCCTGACCTAGTGAGATATACATGGAGGAGGTTTAATATCCTGACCTAGTGAGATATACATGGGGGAGGTTTAATATCCTGACCTAGTGAGATATACATGGAGGTTTAAATACCCTGAGCTAGTGAGATATACATGGGGGAGGTTTAATACCCTGACCTAGTGAGATATACATGGGGAGGTTTAATATCCTGACCTAGTGAGATATACATGGAGGAGATTTAATACCCCGACCTAGTGAGATATACATGGAGGAGGTTTAATATCCTGACCTATTGAGATATACATGGAGGAGGTTTAATATCCTGACCTAGTGAGATATACATGGAGGAGGTTTAATACCCTGACCTAGTGAGATATACATGGAGGAGGTTTAATATCCTGACCTAGTGAGATATACATGGAGGTTTAATACCCTGACCTAGTGAGATATACATGGAGGAGGTTTAATATCCTGACCTAGTGAGATATACATGGAGGTTTAATACCCTGACCTAGTGAAATATACATGGAGGAGGTTTAATATCCTGACCTAGTGAGATATACATGGAGGAGGTTTAATACCCTGACCTAGTGAGAAATACTTGGAGGTTTAATATCCTGACCTAATGAGATATACATGGAGGTTTAATATCCTGACCTAGTGAGATATACAGGGAGGAGGTTTAATATCCTGACCTAGTGAGATATACATGGAGGAGGTTTAATATCCTGACCTAGTGAGATATACATGGAGGAGGTTTAATACCCTGACCTAGTGAGATATACATGGAGGAGGTTTAATACCCTGACCTAGTGAGATATACATGGAGGAGGTTTAATATCCTGACCTAGTGAGACATACATGGAGGAGGTTTAATACCCTGACCTAGTGAGATATACATGGAGGAGGTTTAATATCCTGACCTAGTGAGATATACATGGAGGAGGTTTAATACCCTGACCTAGTGAGATATACATGGAGGAGGTTTAATATCCTGACCTAGTGAGATATACGTGGAGGAGGTTTAATACCCTGACCTAGTGAGATATACATGGAGGAGGTTTAATATCCTGACCTAGTGAGATATACATGGAGGTTTAATACCCTGACCTAGTGAGATATACATGGAGGTTTAATACCCCCCTGACCTATTGAGATATACATGGAGGAGGTTTAATATCCTGACCTAGTGAGATATACATGGAGGAGATTTAATACCCTGACCTATTGAGATATACATGGAGGTTTAATACCCCCCTGACCTAGTGAGATATACATGGAGGAGGTTTAATATCCTGACCTAGTGAGATATACAGGGAGGAGGTTTAATATCCTGACCTAGTGAGATATACATGGAGGAGGTTTAATACCCTGACCTAGTGAGATATACATGGAGGAGGTTTAATACCCTGACCTAGTGAGATATACATGGAGGAGGTTTAATATCCTGACCTAGTGAGATATACATGGAGGAGGTTTAATATCTTGACCTAGTGAGATATACATGGAGGAGGTTTAATATCCTGACCTAGTGAGATATACATGGAGGAGGTTTAATACCCTGACCTAGTGAGATATACATGGAGGAGGTTTAATATCCTGACCTAGTGAGATATACATGGAGGTTTAATACCCTGACCTAGTGAGATATACATGGAGGAGGTTTAATATCCTGACCTAGTGAGATATACATGGAGGTTTAATACCCTGACCTAGTGAAATATACATGGAGGAGGTTTAATATCCTGACCTAGTGAGATATACATGGAGGAGGTTTAATACCCTGACCTAGTGAGAAATACTTGGAGGTTTAATATCCTGACCTAATGAGATATACATGGAGGTTTAATATCCTGACCTAGTGAGATATACAGGGAGGAGGTTTAATATCCTGACCTAGTGAGATATACATGGAGGAGGTTTAATATCCTGACCTAGTGAGATATACATGGAGGAGGTTTAATACCCTGACCTAGTGAGATATACATGGAGGAGGTTTAATACCCTGACCTAGTGAGATATACATGGAGGAGGTTTAATATCCTGACCTAGTGAGATATACATGGAGGAGGTTTAATACCCTGACCTAGTGAGATATACATGGAGGAGGTTTAATATCCTGACCTAGTGAGATATACATGGAGGAGGTTTAATATCCTGACCTAGTGAGATATACATGGAGGAGGTTTAATATCCTGACCTAGTGAGATATACGTGGAGGAGGTTTAATACCCTGACCTAGTGAGATATACATGGAGGAGGTTTAATATCCTGACCTAGTGAGATATACATGGAGGTTTAATACCCTGACCTAGTGAGATATACATGGAGGTTTAATACCCCCCTGACCTAGTGAGATATACATGGAGGAGGTTTAATATCCTGACCTAGTGAGATATACATGGAGGAGATTTAATACCCTGACCTAGTGAGATATACATGGAGGTTTAATACCCCCCTGACCTAGTAAGATATACATGGAGGAGGTTTAATATCCTGACCTAGTGAGATATACAGGGAGGAGGTTTAATATCCTGACCTAGTGAGATATACATGGAGGAGGTTTAATATCTTGACCTAGTGAGATATACATGGAGGAGGTTTAATATCTTGACCTAGTGAGATATAGATGGAGGAGGTTTAATATCCTGACCTAGTGAGATATACGTGGAGGAGGTTTAATATCCTGACCTAGTGAGATATACGTGGAGGAGGTTTAATATCCTGACCTAGTGAGATATACATGGAGGAGGTTTAATACCCTGACCTAGTGAGATATACATGGAGGAGGTTTAATATCCTGACCTAGTGAGATATACGTGGAGGAGGTTTAATATCCTGACCTAGTGAGATATACATGGAGGAGGTTTAATATCCTGACCTATTGAGATATACATGGAGGAGGTTTAATATCCTGACCTAGTGAGATATACATGGAGGAGGTTTAATACCCTGACCTAGTGAGATATACATGGAGGAGGTTTAATATCCTGACCTAGTGAGATATACATGGAGGTTTAATACCCTGACCTAGTGAGATATACATGGAGGAGGTTTAATATCCTGACCTAGTGAGATATACATGGAGGAGGTTTAATATCCTGACCTAGTGAGATATACATGGAGGTTTAATACCCTGACCTAGTGAAATATACATGGAGGAGGTTTAATATCCTGACCTAGTGAGATATACATGGAGGTTTAATACCCTGACCTAGTGAGAAATACTTGGAGGTTTAATATCCTGACCTAGTGAGATATACATGGAGGTTTAATATCCTGACCTAGTGAGATATACAGGGAGGAGGTTTAATATCCTGACCTAGTGAGATATACATGGAGGAGGTTTAATATCCTGACCTAGTGAGATATACATGGAGGAGGTTTAATATCCTGACCTAGTGAGATATACCTGGAGGAGGTTTAATATCCTGACCTAGTGAGATATACATGGAGGAGGTTTAATACCCTGACCTAGTGAGATATACATGGAGGAGGTTTAATATCCTGACCTATTGAGATATACATGGAGGAGGTTTAATATCCTGACCTAGTGAGATATACATGGAGGAGGTTTAATACCCTGACCTAGTGAGATATACATGGAGGAGGTTTAATATCCTGACCTAGTGAGATACATGGAGGTTTAATACCCTGACCTAGTGAGATATACAGGGAGGAGGTTTAATATCCTGACCTATTGAGATATACATGGAGGAGGTTTAATATCCTGACCTAGTGAGATATACATGGAGGAAGTTTAATACCCTGACCTAGTGAGATATACATGGAGGAGGTTTAATATCCTGACCTAGTGAGATATACATGGAGGTTTAATACCCTGACCTAGTGAGATATACATGGAGGAGGTTTAATATCCTGACCTAGTGAGATATACATGGAGGAGGTTTAATATCCTGACCTAGTGAGATATACATGGAGGTTTAATACCCTGACCTAGTGAAATATACATGGAGGAGGTTTAATATCCTGACCTAGTGAGATATACATGGAGGTTTAATACCCTGACCTAGTGAGAAATACTTGGAGGTTTAATATCCTGACCTAGTGAGATATACATGGAGGTTTAATATCCTGACCTAGTGAGATATACATGGAGGAGGTTTAATATCCTGACCTAGTGAGATATACATGGAGGAGGTTTAATATCCTGACCTAGTGAGATATACCTGGAGGAGGTTTAATATCCTGACCTAGTGAGATATACATGGAGGAGGTTTAATACCCTGACCTAGTGAGATATACATGGAGGAGGTTTAATATCCTGACCTAGTGAGATATACCTGGAGGAGGTTTAATATCCTGACCTATTGAGATATACATGGAGGAGGTTTAATATCCTGACCTAGTGAGATATACATGGAGGAGGTTTAATACCCTGACCTAGTGAGATATACATGGAGGAGGTTTAATATCCTGACCTAGTGAGATACATGGAGGTTTAATACCCTGACCTAGTGAGATATACATGGAGGAGGTTTAATATCCTGACCTAGTGAGATATACATGGAGGAGGTTTAATACCCTGACCTAGTGAGATATACATGGAGGAGGTTTAATATCCTGACCTAGTGAGATATACATGGAGGTTTAATACACTGACCTAGTGAGATATACATGGAGGAGGTTTAATACCCTGACCTAGTGAGATATACATGGAGGAGGTTTAATATCCTGACCTAGTGAGATATACATGGAGGAGGTTTAATACCCTGACCTAGTGAGATATACATGGAGGAGGTTTAATATCCTGACCTAGTGAGATATACATGGGGGAGGTTTAATATCCTGACCTAGTGAGATATACATGGAGGTTTAAATACCCTGAGCTAGTGAGATATACATGGGGGAGGTTTAATACCCTGACCTAGTGAGATATACATGGGGAGGTTTAATATCCTGACCTAGTGAGATATACATGGAGGAGATTTAATACCCCGACCTAGTGAGATATACATGGAGGAGGTTTAATATCCTGACCTATTGAGATATACATGGAGGAGGTTTAATATCCTGACCTAGTGAGATATACATGGAGGAGGTTTAATACCCTGACCTAGTGAGATATACATGGAGGAGGTTTAATACCCTGACCTAGTGAGATATACATGGAGGAGGTTTAATATCCTGACCTAGTGAGATATACATGGAGGTTTAATACCCTGACCTAGTGAGATATACATGGAGGAGGTTTAATATCCTGACCTAGTGAGATATACATGGAGGTTTAATACCCTGACCTAGTGAAATATACATGGAGGAGGTTTAATATCCTGACCTAGTGAGATATACATGGAGGAGGTTTAATACCCTGACCTAGTGAGAAATACTTGGAGGTTTAATATCCTGACCTAATGAGATATACATGGAGGTTTAATATCCTGACCTAGTGAGATATACAGGGAGGAGGTTTAATATCCTGACCTAGTGAGATATACATGGAGGAGGTTTAATATCCTGACCTAGTGAGATATACATGGAGGAGGTTTAATACCCTGACCTAGTGAGATATACATGGAGGAGGTTTAATAACCTGACCTAGTGAGATATACATGGAGGAGGTTTAATATCCTGACCTAGTGAGATATACATGGAGGAGGTTTAATACCCTGACCTAGTGAGATATACATGGAGGAGGTTTAATATCCTGACCTAGTGAGATATACATGGAGGAGGTTTAATACCCTGACCTAGTGAGATATACATGGAGGAGGTTTAATATCCTGACCTAGTGAGATATACGTGGAGGAGGTTTAATACCCTGACCTAGTGAGATATACATGGAGGAGGTTTAATATCCTGACCTAGTGAGATATACATGGAGGTTTAATACCCTGACCTAGTGAGATATACATGGAGGTTTAATACCCCCCTGACCTAGTGAGATATACATGGAGGAGGTTTAATATCCTGACCTAGTGAGATATTCATGGAGGAGATTTAATACCCTGACCTATTGAGATATACATGGAGGTTTAATACCCCCCTGACCTAGTGAGATATACATGGAGGAGGTTTAATATCCTGACCTAGTGAGATATACAGGGAGGAGGTTTAATATCCTGACCTAGTGAGATATACATGGAGGAGGTTTAATACCCTGACCTAGTGAGATATACATGGAGGAGGTTTAATACCCTGACCTAGTGAGATATACATGGAGGAGGTTTAATATCCTGACCTAGTGAGATATACATGGAGGAGGTTTAATATCTTGACCTAGTGAGATATACATGGAGGAGGTTTAATATCCTGACCTAGTGAGATATACGTGGAGGAGGTTTAATATCCTGACCTAGTGAGATATACGTGGAGGAGGTTTAATATCCTGACCTAGTGAGATATACCTGGAGGAGGTTTAATATCCTGACCTAGTGAGATATACATGGAGGAGGTTTAATACCCTGACCTAGTGAGATATACATGGAGGAGGTTTAATATCCTGACCTAGTGAGATATACCTGGAGGAGGTTTAATATCCTGACCTAGTGAGATATACATGGAGGAGGTTTAATATCCTGACCTATTGAGATATACATGGAGGAGGTTTAATATCCTGACCTAGTGAGATATACATGGAGGAGGTTTAATACCCTGACCTAGTGAGATATACATGGAGGAGGTTTAATATCCTGACCTAGTGAGATATACATGGAGGTTTAATACCCTGACCTAGTGAGATATACATGGAGGAGGTTTAATATCCTGACCTAGTGAGATATACATGGAGGAGGTTTAATATCCTGACCTAGTGAGATATACATGGAGGTTTAATACCCTGACCTAGTGAAATATACATGGAGGAGGTTTAATATCCTGACCTAGTGAGATATACATGGAGGTTTAATACCCTGACCTAGTGAGAAATACTTGGAGGTTTAATATCCTGACCTAGTGAGATATACATGGAGGTTTAATATCCTGACCTAGTGAGATATACAGGGAGGAGGTTTAATATCCTGACCTAGTGAGATATACATGGAGGAGGTTTAATATCCTGACCTAGTGAGATATACATGGAGGAGGTTTAATATCCTGACCTAGTGAGATATACCTGGAGGACGTTTAATATCCTGACCTAGTGAGATATACATGGAGGAGGTTTAATACCCTGACCTAGTGAGATATACATGGAGGAGGTTTAATATCCTGACCTATTGAGATATACATGGAGGAGGTTTAATATCCTGACCTAGTGAGATATACATGGAGGAGGTTTAATACCCTGACCTAGTGAGATATACATGGAGGAGGTTTAATATCCTGACCTAGTGAGATACATGGAGGTTTAATACCCTGACCTAGTGAGATATACATGGAGGAGGTTTAATATCCTGACCTAGTGAGATATACATGGAGGAGGTTTAATACCCTGACCTAGTGAGATATACATGGAGGTTTAATACACTGACCTAGTGAGATATACATGGAGGAGGTTTAATACCCTGACCTAGTGAGATATACATGGAGGAGGTTTAATATCCTGACCTAGTGAGATATACATGGAGGAGGTTTAATATCCTGACCTAGTGAGATATACATGGAGGAGGTTTAATACCCTGACCTAGTGAGATATACATGGAGGAGGTTTAATATCCTGACCTAGTGAGATATACATGGAGGAGGTTTAATATCCTGACCTAGTGAGATATACCTGGAGGAGGTTTAATATCCTGACCTAGTGAGATATACATGGAGGAGGTTTAATACCCTGACCTAGTGAGATATACATGGAGGAGGTTTAATATCCTGACCTATTGAGATATACATGGAGGAGGTTTAATATCCTGACCTAGTGAGATATACATGGAGGAGGTTTAATACCCTGACCTAGTGAGATATACATGGAGGAGGTTTAATATCCTGACCTAGTGAGATACATGGAGGTTTAATACCCTGACCTAGTGAGATATACATGGAGGAGGTTTAATATCCTGACCTAGTGAGATATACATGGAGGAGGTTTAATACCCTGACCTAGTGAGATATACATGGAGGAGGTTTAATATCCTGACCTAGTGAGATATACATGGAGGTTTAATACACTGACCTAGTGAGATATACATGGAGGAGGTTTAATACCCTGACCTAGTGAGATATACATGGAGGAGGTTTAATATCCTGACCTAGTGAGATATACATGGAGGTTTAATACCCTGACCTAGTGAGAAATACTTGGAGGTTTAATATCCTGACCTAGTGAGATATACATGGAGGTTTAATATCCTGACCTAGTGAGATATACAGGGAGGAGGTTTAATATCCTGACCTAGTGAGATATACATGGAGGAGGTTTAGTATCCTGACCTAGTGAGATATACATGGAGGAGGTTTAATATCCTGACCTAGTGAGATATACCTGGAGGAGGTTTAATATCCTGACCTAGTGAGATATACATGGAGGAGGTTTAATACCCTGACCTAGTGAGATATACATGGAGGAGGTTTAATATCCTGACCTATTGAGATATACATGGAGGAGGTTTAATATCCTGACCTAGTGAGATATACATGGAGGAGGTTTAATACCCTGACCTAGTGAGATATACATGGAGGAGGTTTAATATCCTGACCTAGTGAGATACATGGAGGTTTAATACCCTGACCTAGTGAGATATACATGGAGGAGGTTTAATATCCTGACCTAGTGAGATATACATGGAGGAGGTTTAATACCCTGACCTAGTGAGATATACATGGAGGAGGTTTAATATCCTGACCTAGTGAGATATACATGGAGGTTTAATACACTGACCTAGTGAGATATACATGGAGGAGGTTTAATATCCTGACCTAGTGAGATATACATGGAGGAGATTTAATACCCTGACCTAGTGAGATATACATGGAGGTTTAATACCCCCCTGACCTAGTGAGATATACATGGAGGAGGTTTAATATCCTGACCTAGTGAGATATACAGGGAGGAGGTTTAATATCCTGACCTAGTGAGATATACATGGAGGAGGTTTAATACCCTGACCTAGTGAGATATACATGGAGGAGGTTTAATACCCTGACCTAGTGAGATATACATGGAGGAGGTTTAATATCCTGACCTAGTGAGATATACATGGAGGAGGTTTAATATCCTGACCTAGTGAGATATACATGGAGGAGGTTTAATACCCTGACCTAGTGAGATATACATGGAGGAGGTTTAATATCCTGACCTAGTGAGATATACATGGAGGTTTAATACACTGACCTAGTGAGATATACATGGAGGAGGTTTAATACCCTGACCTAGTGAGATATACATGGAGGAGGTTTAATATCCTGACCTAGTGAGATATACATGGAGGTTTAATACCCTGACCTAGTGAGAAATACTTGGAGGTTTAATATCCTGACCTAGTGAGATATACATGGAGGTTTAATATCCTGACCTAGTGAGATATACAGGGAGGAGGTTTAATATCCTGACCTAGTGAGATATACATGGAGGAGGTTTAATATCCTGACCTAGTGAGATATACATGGAGGAGGTTTAATATCCTGACCTAGTGAGATATACCTGGAGGAGGTTTAATATCCTGACCTAGTGAGATATACATGGAGGAGGTTTAATACCCTGACCTAGTGAGATATACATGGAGGAGGTTTAATATCCTGACCTATTGAGATATACATGGAGGAGGTTTAATATCCTGACCTAGTGAGATATACATGGAGGAGGTTTAATACCCTGACCTAGTGAGATATACATGGAGGAGGTTTAATATCCTGACCTAGTGAGATACATGGAGGTTTAATACCCTGACCTAGTGAGATATACATGGAGGAGGTTTAATATCCTGACCTAGTGAGATATACATGGAGGAGGTTTAATACCCTGACCTAGTGAGATATACATGGAGGAGGTTTAATATCCTGACCTAGTGAGATATACATGGAGGTTTAATACACTGACCTAGTGAGATATACATGGAGGAGGTTTAATATCCTGACCTAGTGAGATATACATGGAGGAGATTTAATACCCTGACCTAGTGAGATATACATGGAGGTTTAATACCCCCCTGACCTAGTGAGATATACATGGAGGAGGTTTAATATCCTGACCTAGTGAGATATACAGGGAGGAGGTTTAATATCCTGACCTAGTGAGATATACATGGAGGAGGTTTAATACCCTGACCTAGTGAGATATACATGGAGGAGGTTTAATACCCTGACCTAGTGAGATATACATGGAGGAGGTTTAATATCCTGACCTAGTGAGATATACATGGAGGAGGTTTAATATCTTGACCTAGTGAGATATACATGGAGGAGGTTTAATATCCTGACCTAGTGAGATATACGTGTAGGAGGTTTAATATCCTGACCTAGTGAGATATACGTGGAGGAGGTTTAATATCCTGACCTAGTGAGATATACCTGGAGGAGGTTTAATATCCTGACCTAGTGAGATATACATGGAGGAGGTTTAATACCCTGACCTAGTGAGATATACATGGAGGAGGTTTAATATCCTGACCTAGTGAGATACATGGAGGTTTAATACCCTGACCTAGTGAGATATACATGGAGGAGGTTTAATATCCTGACCTAGTGAGATATACATGGAGGAGGTTTAATACCCTGACCTAGTGAGATATACATGGAGGAGGTTTAATATCCTGACCTAGTGAGATATACATGGAGGTTTAATACCCTGACCTAGTGAGAAATACTTGGAGGTTTAATATCCTGACCTAGTGAGATATACATGGAGGTTTAATATCCTGACCTAGTGAGATATACAGGGAGGAGGTTTAATATCCTGACCTAGTGAGATATACATGGAGGAGGTTTAATATCCTGACCTAGTGAGATATACATGGAGGAGGTTTAATATCCTGACCTAGTGAGATATACCTGGAGGAGGTTTAATATCCTGACCTAGTGAGATATACATGGAGGAGGTTTAATACCCTGACCTAGTGAGATATACATGGAGGAGGTTTAATATCCTGACCTATTGAGATATACATGGAGGAGGTTTAATATCCTGACCTAGTGAGATATACATGGAGGAGGTTTAATACCCTGACCTAGTGAGATATACATGGAGGAGGTTTAATATCCTGACCTAGTGAGATACATGGAGGTTTAATACCCTGACCTAGTGAGATATACATGGAGGAGGTTTAATATCCTGACCTAGTGAGATATACATGGAGGAGGTTTAATACCCTGACCTAGTGAGATATACATGGAGGAGGTTTAATATCCTGACCTAGTGAGATATACATGGAGGTTTAATACACTGACCTAGTGAGATATACATGGAGGAGGTTTAATATCCTGACCTAGTGAGATATACATGGAGGAGATTTAATACCCTGACCTAGTGAGATATACATGGAGGTTTAATACCCCCCTGACCTAGTGAGATATACATGGAGGAGGTTTAATATCCTGACCTAGTGAGATATACAGGGAGGAGGTTTAATATCCTGACCTAGTGAGATATACATGGAGGAGGTTTAATACCCTGACCTAGTGAGATATACATGGAGGAGGTTTAATACCCTGACCTAGTGAGATATACATGGAGGAGGTTTAATATCCTGACCTAGTGAGATATACATGGAGGAGGTTTAATATCTTGACCTAGTGAGATATACATGGAGGAGGTTTAATATCCTGACCTAGTGAGATATACGTGTAGGAGGTTTAATATCCTGACCTAGTGAGATATACGTGGAGGAGGTTTAATATCCTGACCTAGTGAGATATACCTGGAGGAGGTTTAATATCCTGACCTAGTGAGATATACATGGAGGAGGTTTAATACCCTGACCTAGTGAGATATACATGGAGGAGGTTTAATATCCTGACCTAGTGAGATACATGGAGGTTTAATACCCTGACCTAGTGAGATATACATGGAGGAGGTTTAATATCCTGACCTAGTGAGATATACATGGAGGAGGTTTAATACCCTGACCTAGTGAGATATACATGGAGGAGGTTTAATATCCTGACCTAGTGAGATATACATGGAGGTTTAATACACTGACCTAGTGAGATATACATGGAGGAGGTTTAATATCCTGACCTAGTGAGATATACATGGAGGAGATTTAATACCCTGACCTAGTGAGATATACATGGAGGTTTAATACCCCCCTGACCTAGTGAGATATACATGGAGGAGGTTTAATATCCTGACCTAGTGAGATATACAGGGAGGAGGTTTAATATCCTGACCTAGTGAGATATACATGGAGGAGGTTTAATACCCTGACCTAGTGAGATATACATGGAGGAGGTTTAATACCCTGACCTAGTGAGATATACATGGAGGAGGTTTAATATCCTGACCTAGTGAGATATACATGGAGGAGGTTTAATATCTTGACCTAGTGAGATATACATGGAGGAGGTTTAATATCCTGACCTAGTGAGATATACGTGTAGGAGGTTTAATATCCTGACCTAGTGAGATATACGTGGAGGAGGTTTAATATCCTGACCTAGTGAGATATACCTGGAGGAGGTTTAATATCCTGACCTAGTGAGATATACATGGAGGAGGTTTAATACCCTGACCTAGTGAGATATACATGGAGGAGGTTTAATATCCTGACCTAGTGAGATATACCTGGAGGAGGTTTAATATCCTGACCTAGTGAGATATACATGGAGGAGGTTTAATATCCTGACCTATTGAGAAATACATGGAGGAGGTTTAATATCCTGACCTAGTGAGATATACATGGAGGAGGTTTAATACCCTGACCTAGTGAGATATACATGGAGGAGGTTTAATATCCTGACCTAGTGAGATATACATGGAGGTTTAATACCCTGACCTAGTGAGATATACATGGAGGAGGTTTAATATCCTGACCTAGTGAGATATACATGGAGGAGGTTTAATATCCTGACCTAGTGAGATATACATGGAGGTTTAATACCCTGACCTAGTGAAATATACATGGAGGAGGTTTAATACCCTGACCTAGTGAGATATACATGGAGGAGGTTTAATATCCTGACCTATTGAGATATACATGGAGGAGGTTTAATATCCTGACCTAGTGAGATATACATGGAGGAGGTTTAATACCCTGACCTAGTGAGATATACATGGAGGAGGTTTAATATCCTGACCTAGTGAGATACATGGAGGTTTAATACCCTGACCTAGTGAGATATACATGGAGGAGGTTTAATATCCTGACCTAGTGAGATATACATGGAGGAGGTTTAATACCCTGACCTAGTGAGATATACATGGAGGAGGTTTAATATCCTGACCTAGTGAGATATACATGGAGGTTTAATACACTGACCTAGTGAGATATACATGGAGGAGGTTTAATATCCTGACCTAGTGAGATATACATGGAGGAGATTTAATACCCTGACCTAGTGAGATATACATGGAGGTTTAATACCCCCCTGACCTAGTGAGATATACATGGAGGAGGTTTAATATCCTGACCTAGTGAGATATACAGGGAGGAGGTTTAATATCCTGACCTAGTGAGATATACATGGAGGAGGTTTAATACCCTGACCTAGTGAGATATACATGGAGGAGGTTTAATACCCTGACCTAGTGAGATATACATGGAGGAGGTTTAATATCCTGACCTAGTGAGATATACATGGAGGAGGTTTAATATCTTGACCTAGTGAGATATACATGGAGGAGGTTTAATATCCTGACCTAGTGAGATATACGTGTAGGAGGTTTAATATCCTGACCTAGTGAGATATACGTGGAGGAGGTTTAATATCCTGACCTAGTGAGATATACCTGGAGGAGGTTTAATATCCTGACCTAGTGAGATATACATGGAGGAGGTTTAATACCCTGACCTAGTGAGATATACATGGAGGAGGTTTAATATCCTGACCTAGTGAGATATACCTGGAGGAGGTTTAATATCCTGACCTAGTGAGATATACATGGAGGAGGTTTAATATCCTGACCTATTGAGAAATACATGGAGGAGGTTTAATATCCTGACCTAGTGAGATATACATGGAGGAGGTTTAATACCCTGACCTAGTGAGATATACATGGAGGAGGTTTAATATCCTGACCTAGTGAGATATACATGGAGGTTTAATACCCTGACCTAGTGAGATATACATGGAGGAGGTTTAATATCCTGACCTAGTGAGATATACATGGAGGAGGTTTAATATCCTGACCTAGTGAGATATACATGGAGGTTTAATACCCTGACCTAGTGAAATATACATGGAGGAGGTTTAATATCCTGACCTAGTGAGATATACATGGAGGTTTAATACCCTGACCTAGTGAGAAATACTTGGAGGTTTAATATCCTGACCTAGTGAGATATACATGGAGGTTTAATATCCTGACCTAGTGAGATATACATGGAGGAGGTTTAATATCCTGACCTAGTGAGATATACAGGGAGGAGGTTTAATATCCTGACCTAGTGAGATATACATGGAGGAGGTTTAATACCCTGACCTAGTGAGATATACATGGAGGAGGTTTAATACCCTGACCTAGTGAGATATACATGGAGGAGGTTTAATATCCTGACCTAGTGAGATATACATGGAGGAGGTTTAATATCTTGACCTAGTGAGATATACATGGAGGAGGTTTAATATCCTGACCTAGTGAGATATACATGGAGGAGGTTTAATACCCTGACCTAGTGAGATATACATGGAGGAGGTTTAATATCCTGACCTAGTGAGATATACATGGAGGTTTAATACCCTGACCTAGTGAGATATACATGGAGGAGGTTTAATATCCTGACCTAGTGAGATATACATGGAGGTTTAATACCCTGACCTAGTGAAATATACATGGAGGAGGTTTAATATCCTGACCTAGTGAGATATACATGGAGGAGGTTTAATACCCTGACCTAGTGAGAAATACTTGGAGGTTTAATATCCTGACCTAATGAGATATACATGGAGGTTTAATATCCTGACCTAGTGAGATATACAGGGAGGAGGTTTAATATCCTGACCTAGTGAGATATACATGGAGGAGGTTTAATATCCTGACCTAGTGAGATATACATGGAGGAGGTTTAATACCCTGACCTAGTGAGATATACATGGAGGAGGTTTAATACCCTGACCTAGTGAGATATACATGGAGGAGGTTTAATATCCTGACCTAGTGAGATATACATGGAGGAGGTTTAATACCCTGACCTAGTGAGATATACATGGAGGAGGTTTAATATCCTGACCTAGTGAGATATACATGGAGGAGGTTTAATACCCTGACCTAGTGAGATATACATGGAGGAGGTTTAATATCCTGACCTAGTGAGATATACATGGAGGTTTAATACCCTGACCTAGTGAGAAATACTTGGAGGTTTAATATCCTGACCTAGTGAGATATACATGGAGGTTTAATATCCTGACCTAGTGAGATATACATGGAGGAGGTTTAATATCCTGACCTAGTGAGATATACAGGGAGGAGGTTTAATATCCTGACCTAGTGAGATATACATGGAGGAGGTTTAATACCCTGACCTAGTGAGATATACATGGAGGAGGTTTAATACCCTGACCTAGTGAGATATACATGGAGGAGGTTTAATATCCTGACCTAGTGAGATATACATGGAGGAGGTTTAATATCTTGACCTAGTGAGATATACATGGAGGAGGTTTAATATCCTGACCTAGTGAGATATACATGGAGGAGGTTTAATACCCTGACCTAGTGAGATATACATGGAGGAGGTTTAATATCCTGACCTAGTGAGATATACATGGAGGTTTAATACCCTGACCTAGTGAGATATACATGGAGGAGGTTTAATATCCTGACCTAGTGAGATATACATGGAGGTTTAATACCCTGACCTAGTGAAATATACATGGAGGAGGTTTAATATCCTGACCTAGTGAGATATACATGGAGGAGGTTTAATACCCTGACCTAGTGAGAAATACTTGGAGGTTTAATATCCTGACCTAATGAGATATACATGGAGGTTTAATATCCTGACCTAGTGAGATATACAGGGAGGAGGTTTAATATCCTGACCTAGTGAGATATACATGGAGGAGGTTTAATATCCTGACCTAGTGAGATATACATGGAGGAGGTTTAATACCCTGACCTAGTGAGATATACATGGAGGAGGTTTAATACCCTGACCTAGTGAGATATACATGGAGGAGGTTTAATATCCTGACCTAGTGAGATATACATGGAGGAGGTTTAATACCCTGACCTAGTGAGATATACATGGAGGAGGTTTAATATCCTGACCTAGTGAGATATACATGGAGGAGGTTTAATACCCTGACCTAGTGAGATATACATGGAGGAGGTTTAATATCCTGACCTAGTGAGATATACATGGAGGTTTAATACACTGACCTAGTGAGATATACATGGAGGAGGTTTAATATCCTGACCTAGTGAGATATACATGGAGGAGATTTAATACCCTGACCTAGTGAGATATACATGGAGGTTTAATACCCCCCTGACCTAGTGAGATATACATGGAGGAGGTTTAATATCCTGACCTAGTGAGATATACAGGGAGGAGGTTTAATATCCTGACCTAGTGAGATATACATGGAGGAGGTTTAATACCCTGACCTAGTGAGATATACATGGAGGAGGTTTAATACCCTGACCTAGTGAGATATACATGGAGGAGGTTTAATATCCTGACCTAGTGAGATATACATGGAGGAGGTTTAATATCTTGACCTAGTGAGATATACATGGAGGAGGTTTAATATCCTGACCTAGTGAGATATACGTGTAGGAGGTTTAATATCCTGACCTAGTGAGATATACGTGGAGGAGGTTTAATATCCTGACCTAGTGAGATATACCTGGAGGAGGTTTAATATCCTGACCTAGTGAGATATACATGGAGGAGGTTTAATACCCTGACCTAGTGAGATATACATGGAGGAGGTTTAATATCCTGACCTAGTGAGATATACCTGGAGGAGGTTTAATATCCTGACCTAGTGAGATATACATGGAGGAGGTTTAATATCCTGACCTATTGAGAAATACATGGAGGAGGTTTAATATCCTGACCTAGTGAGATATACATGGAGGAGGTTTAATACCCTGACCTAGTGAGATATACATGGAGGAGGTTTAATATCCTGACCTAGTGAGATATACATGGAGGTTTAATACCCTGACCTAGTGAGATATACATGGAGGAGGTTTAATATCCTGACCTAGTGAGATATACATGGAGGAGGTTTAATATCCTGACCTAGTGAGATATACATGGAGGTTTAATACCCTGACCTAGTGAAATATACATGGAGGAGGTTTAATATCCTGACCTAGTGAGATATACATGGAGGTTTAATACCCTGACCTAGTGAGAAATACTTGGAGGTTTAATATCCTGACCTAGTGAGATATACATGGAGGTTTAATATCCTGACCTAGTGAGATATACAGGGAGGAGGTTTAATATCCTGACCTAGTGAGATATACATGGAGGAGGTTTAATATCCTGACCTAGTGAGATATACATGGAGGAGGTTTAATATCCTGACCTAGTGAGATATACCTGGAGGAGGTTTAATATCCTGACCTAGTGAGATATACATGGAGGAGGTTTAATACCCTGACCTAGTGAGATATACATGGAGGAGGTTTAATATCCTGACCTATTGAGATATACATGGAGGAGGTTTAATATCCTGACCTAGTGAGATATACATTTAGGAGGTTTAATACCCTGACCTAGTGAGATATACATGGAGGAGGTTTAATATCCTGACCTAGTGAGATACATGGAGGTTTAATACCCTGACCTAGTGAGATATACATGGAGGAGGTTTAATATCCTGACCTAGTGAGATATACATGGAGGAGGTTTAATACCCTGACCTAGTGAGATATACATGGAGGAGGTTTAATATCCTGACCTAGTGAGATATACATGGAGGTTTAATACACTGACCTAGTGAGATATACATGGAGGAGGTTTAATATCGTGACCTAGTGAGATATACATGGAGGAGATTTAATACCCTGACCTAGTGAGATATACATGGAGGTTTAATACCCCCCTGACCTAGTGAGATATACATGGAGGAGGTTTAATATCCTGACCTAGTGAGATATACAGGGAGGAGGTTTAATATCCTGACCTAGTGAGATATACATGGAGGAGGTTTAATACCCTGACCTAGTGAGATATACATGGAGGAGGTTTAATACCCTGACCTAGTGAGATATACATGGAGGAGGTTTAATATCCTGACCTAGTGAGATATACATGGAGGAGGTTTAATATCCTGACCTAGTGAGATATACATGGAGGAGGTTTAATACCCTGACCTAGTGAGATATACATGGAGGAGGTTTAATATCCTGACCTAGTGAGATATACATGGAGGTTTAATACACTGACCTAGTGAGATATACATGGAGGAGGTTTAATACCCTGACCTAGTGAGATATACATGGAGGAGGTTTAATATCCTGACCTAGTGAGATATACATGGAGGTTTAATACCCTGACCTAGTGAGAAATACTTGGAGGTTTAATATCCTGACCTAGTGAGATATACATGGAGGTTTAATATCCTGACCTAGTGAGATATACAGGGAGGAGGTTTAATATCCTGACCTAGTGAGATATACATGGAGGAGGTTTAATATCCTGACCTAGTGAGATATACATGGAGGAGGTTTAATATCCTGACCTAGTGAGATATACCTGGAGGAGGTTTAATATCCTGACCTAGTGAGATATACATGGAGGAGGTTTAATACCCTGACCTAGTGAGATATACATGGAGGAGGTTTAATATCCTGACCTATTGAGATATACATGGAGGAGGTTTAATATCCTGACCTAGTGAGATATACATGGAGGAGGTTTAATATCCTGACCTAGTGAGATATACGTGTAGGAGGTTTAATATCCTGACCTAGTGAGATATACGTGGAGGAGGTTTAATATCCTGACCTAGTGAGATATACCTGGAGGAGGTTTAATATCCTGACCTAGTGAGATATACATGGAGGAGGTTTAATACCCTGACCTAGTGAGATATACATGGAGGAGGTTTAATATCCTGACCTAGTGAGATATACCTGGAGGAGGTTTAATATCCTGACCTAGTGAGATATACATGGAGGAGGTTTAATATCCTGACCTATTGAGAAATACGTGGAGGAGGTTTAATATCCTGACCTAGTGAGATATACATGGAGGAGGTTTAATACCCTGACCTAGTGAGATATACATGGAGGAGGTTTAATATCCTGACCTAGTGAGATATACATGGAAGTTTAATACCCTGACCTAGTGAGATATACATGGAGGAGGTTTAATATCCTGACCTAGTGAGATATACATGGAGGAGGTTTAATATCCTGACCTAGTGAGATATACATGGAGGTTTAATACCCTGACCTAGTGAAATATACATGGAGGAGGTTTAATATCCTGACCTAGTGAGATATACATGGAGGTTTAATACCCTGACCTAGTGAGAAATACTTGGAGGTTTAATATCCTGACCTAGTGAGATATACATGGAGGTTTAATATCCTGACCTAGTGAGATATACAGGGAGGAGGTTTAATATCCTGACCTAGTGAGATATACATGGAGGAGGTTTAATATCCTGACCTAGTGAGATATACATGGAGGAGGTTTAATATCCTGACCTAGTGAGATATACCTGGAGGAGGTTTAATATCCTGACCTAGTGAGATATACATGGAGGAGGTTTAATACCCTGACCTAGTGAGATATACATGGAGGAGGTTTAATATCCTGACCTATTGAGATATACATGGAGGAGGTTTAATATCCTGACCTAGTGAGATATACATGGAGGAGGTTTAATACCCTGACCTAGTGAGATATACATGGAGGAGGTTTAATATCCTGACCTAGTGAGATACATGGAGGTTTAATACCCTGACCTAGTGAGATATACATGGAGGAGGTTTAATATCCTGACCTAGTGAGATATACATGGAGGAGGTTTAATACCCTGACCTAGTGAGATATACATGGAGGAGGTTTAATATCCTGACCTAGTGAGATATACATGGAGGTTTAATACACTGACCTAGTGAGATATACATGGAGGAGGTTTAATACCCTGACCTAGTGAGATATACATGGAGGAGGTTTAATATCCTGACCTAGTGAGATATACATGGAGGAGGTTTAATACCCTGACCTAGTGAGATATACATGGAGGTTTAAATACCCTGACCTAGTGAGATATACATGGGGGAGGTTTAATACCCTGACCTAGTGAGATATACATGGGGGAGGTTTAATATCCTGACCTAGTGAGATATACATGGAGGAGATTTAATACCCCGACCTAGTGAGATATACATGGAGGAGGTTTAATATCCTGACCTAGTGAGATATACATGGAGGAGGTTTAATATCCTGACCTAGTGAGATATTCTTGGAGGAGGTTTAATACCCTGACCTAGTGAGATATACATGGAGGTTTAATATCCTGACCTAGTGAGATATACATGGAGGAGGTTTAATACCCTGACCTAGTGAGATATACATGGAGGTTTAATATCCTGACCTAGTGAGATATACATGGAGGTTTAATATCCTGACCTAGTGAGATATACATGGAGGTTTAATATCCTGACCTAGTGAGATATACATGGCGGAGGCTAAAATCAAGAAGTCGTCTTGATTACTTTCTTATGTCATTCTCTCTCCGCCACCAAAAGTTTAAAAAGTGTTGATAGGCGACAGAATGCAGTCAGACCATCACATAATTGGCATAAATATTACTCTTCCAGTATTTCCACATGGACAAGGATATTGGACATTTTATCAAAGCCTAGTAGATAACTTGTTTTTATCTAGGATAGAATCATTTATAACATACTTTTTCCTACATAACATAGGTAGAGCAGATCCCCTTATTGTATGGGACACTTTTAAATGTGTCTTTAGAGGCCATGCAATTCAGTACCCATCTATAAAAACAAAAGCAATTCAGATCAAAAGAGTCCATATTTATTAACAAAGGAAATTGAAGGACTAACAGTACAGATAGATAGCAATAAAAACTGTACCATAGAGGCTCAGAGGAAATTAGAGGAAAAACAGAAAGAAATGGAGGAACTTATTCAAGAAAGATCACGTGTAAATGTATTATAAAACAAAGCAAACTGGATGGAATATGGGGCAAAATTACACCAAATTATTGTTCAATCTTCAACATAGAAATGCTAACAAATTTGTTTTGTTGAAACTTGTCAAAAATAATGAAGTCACTCGTGATTCACCAAACGATATTTTGAAAGAGGAAGTAAAGTACTTTAAGAATATGTTTTCATTTCAGTCTCCTCCATCTCCACTAACCGAAGCTAATTTAGTGGATTTTTTCCCTATTTAATAACGTAAAATTAACAACTGTACAGAAAGACTCATGTGAAGGCCAAATAACAGAGGAGGAACTTCTTGATGCAATTAAAGCCTTTAAGTCCAGAGTGTGATGGTATATCAGTGGAACTACAGGGCTAGATGGTATACCAGTGGAACTACAGGGCTAGATGGTATACCAGTGGAACTACAGGGCTAGATGGTATACCAGTGGAACTACAGGGCTGGGTGGTATACCAGTGGAACTACAGGGCTGGGTGGTATACCAGTGGAACTACAGGGCTAGATGGTATACCAGTGGAACTCCAGGGCTAGATGGTATACCAGTGGAACTACAGGGCTAGATGGTATACCAGTGGAACTACAGGGCTAAATGGTTTACCAGTGGAACTCCAGGGCTAGATGGTATACCAGTGGAACTCCAGGGCTAGATGGTATACCAGTGGAACTACAGGGCTAGATGGTATACCAGTGGAACTCCAGGGCTAGATGGTATACCAGTGGAACTCCAGGGCTAGATGGTATACCAGTGGAACTCCAGGGCTAGATGGTATACCAGTGGAACTACAGGGCTGGGTGGTATACCAGTGGAACTACAGGGATAGATGGTATACCAGTGGAACTCCAGAGCTAGATGGTATACCAGTGGAACTACAGGGCTGGGTGGTATACCAGTGGAACTACAGGGCTAGATGGTATACCAGTGGAACTACAGGGCTAGATGGTATACCAGTGGAACTACAGGGCTAGATGGTATACCAGTGGAACTACAGGGCTAGATGGTATACCAGTGGAACTACAGGGCTAGATGGTATACCAGTGGAACTCCAGGGCTAGATGGTATACCAGTGGAACTACAGGGCTAGATGGTATACCAGTGGAACTACAGGGCTGGGTGGTATACCAGTGGAACTACAGGGCTGGGTGGTATACCAGTGGAACTACAGGGCTAGATGGTATACCAGTGGAACTCCAGGGCTAGATGGTATACCAGTGGAACTACAGGGCTAGATGGTATACCAGTGGAACTACAGGGCTAGATGGTATACCAGTGGAACTACAGGGCTGGGTGGTATACCAGTGGAACTACAGGGCTAGATGTTATACCAGTGGAACTACAGGGCTAGATGGTATACCAGTGGAACTACAGGGCTGGGTGGTATACCAGTGGAACTACAGGGCTAGATGGTATACCAGTGGAACTCCAGGGCTAGATGGTATACCAGTGGAACTACAGGGCTAGATGGTATACCAGTGGAACTACAGGGCTAAATGGTTTACCAGTGGAACTCCAGGGCTAGATGGTATACCAGTGGAACTCCAGGGCTAGATGGTATACCAGTGGAACTCCAGGGCTAGATGGTATACCAGTGGAACTCCAGGGCTAGATGGTATACCAGTGGAACTCCAGGGCTAGATGGTATACCAGTGGAACTACAGGGCTGGGTGGTATACCAGTGGAACTCCAGGGCTAGATGGTATACCAGTGGAAGTATACCAAACTTTTTGTTGACATACTCAGAGGACCATTATTAGCATGTTTTAACCACTCCTATATAAATGGTAGATTATCAGACATGCAACGAGAAGGTCTGATTTCATTATTACTGAATCAGGATCCAAGTGGTAAATATAAAGATCCAATCCATTTAAAAAATTGCCTCTTACAAAGATTCTAGCTAAATGCTTGGCGCATAGAATTAAAATGTTTTGTCAGATATTATTCATCCTTATCAGACAGGGTTTTTACATGGACGATACATTGGAGATAATATGAGAAGTACTGGAAACAATAGAATACTATGAAATATCGGGGAACCAGACCAGGTTTTCATAGCTGACTTTGAAAAGGCAACAGTGAAGAGGCGACTCCGGGATGCTGCCCTTCTAGGCAGAGTTCCTCTGTCCAGTCTCAACGTCAACAGTGAAGAGGCGACTCAGGGATGCTGGCCTTCTAGGCAGAGTTCCTCTGTCCAGTCTCAATGTCAACAGTGAAGAGGCGAATCCGGGATGCTGCCCTTCTAGGCAGAGTTCCTCTGTCCAGTCTCAACGTCAACAGTGAAGAGGCGACTCCGGGATGCTGCCCTTCTGGTAGCATCCCGGTATCTTGCAGGGTACTATTTAATGAAGCTGTCAATTGAGGACTTGTTATGTAGATCCAGCTATATGCTTCAGGCTGAATCTGCAGACCTAAATCCCAAATGAATGAATATATAAACACGGTAGATAGTGTGTGAAATGGATTCAGCTCTACATGAGACCACTGTTTTACACACGGTAAATAGTCCAGAAAAACATTGGAACAAGCTTTTAGGTTGAGACGTGAACTATTTCATCTGTTGAGCTGCTGGAGGAAGGACAGAGGACTTGATGTTTGTTCTCTCTGTGGGTTGTGTCCTGAATTATATACACGACTCGTGTCTGGGTCTGGAGTGAGGAGAGAGTATAGATGTTCACGGAGCCTTGCAGCACATCCAGACCTCAGCGCCACTGGCTACTTATAGAATCCATATGTTAAAGGATGCTGCTGTCTCACATATGGTTTATTTCATAATGAAATGCAAGGCCTGGTCCTATTATATTTGCATGACAGTTCACTAAATCAGACCCCTCTTCATCCATCCCTCCCTTCCTTTGACTCATCCCACTTGGGGTCTGGTGGATGAAATCATTGGAGGTTTCAGGTGAGAAAGGGCCTCTTGATGCTGTTGGCCCTTCTCTCTTTTTCATATAAGCCCTTCGGGTTAATGTATGTTTTTCGCAAAACTGTTTTACAGTCACATGTTAGTGTGGGCCATCTTGGCTGAGCCAAATGTGTTATCAATTAAATAGAGTTAAAAGTAGATATTTCTCACACTTCACCTGTCTGTCTGTCTGTCTGTCTGTCTGTCTGTCTGTCTGCCTGTTTACCTATCTGCCTGCCTGCCTGTCTACCTGTCTGTCTGCCTATTTACCTGTCTGCCTGTCTACCTGCCTGCCTGCTTGTCTACCTGCCTGCCTGCCTGTCTACCTGTCTGTCTGCCTGCCTCGCTGCCTGTCTACCTGCCTCGCTGCCTGTCTACCTGTCTGTCTGTCTGCCTGCCTGCCTCGCTGCCTGTCTACCTGCCTCGCTGCCTGTCTGCCTGCCTGCCTGCCTCGCTGCCTGTCTACCTGTCTGTCTGTCTGTCTGTCTGTCTGCCTGCCTGCCTGCCTGTCTACCTGCCTGTCTACCTGCCTGTCTACCTGCCTCGCTGCCTGCCTGTCTACCTGCCTGTCTACCTGCCTGTCTACCTGTCTGTCTACCTGCCTGTCTACCTGCCTGTCTACCTGCCTGTCTACCTGTCTGCCTGTCTACCTGCCTCGCTGCCTGTCTACCTGCCTGTCTACCTGTCTGTCTACCTGCCTGTCTGCCTGTCTACCTGCCTCGCTGCCTGTCTACCTGCCTGTCTACCTGTCTGTCTACCTGCCTGTCTACCTGCCTGTCTACCTGTCTGTCTACCTGTCTGCCTGCCTGTCTACCTGTCTGTCTACCTGCCTGTCTACCTGCCTGTCTACCTGTCTGTCTACCTGCCTGTCTACCTGTCTACCTGTCTGCCTGCCTGTCTACCTGTCTGTCTGCCTGCCCACTGCACAAACAACTGTTTTTCTGTTGTGCTAATGTTGTGCAGGTGTTCCCTGCTGCAGTGGCGACACATGATTTACCAGGACTGGAGCAGGGGAACAGAGGTGTCTGGCATAACCTTCCTAGTCGACACTCTACCAACCACTCCATTTCTCCCTTTACATCCCTCTTCCCATAACCCCCTGCATCTCCTCCCTCCTTTTGGCAGCAAGTTGTTCTACATGATTTTCAAAAGTGCTGCCTTGCTTTTCAAAGGGATATTTTTTTTTTTTGCATTTTTGTTTCCGCTACATTTCACAAAAGCTTCTCAAAGCCCTCCTTGAGTGGTCGTGTGTGTGTTGTGTGTATGGGTGATGGTGTGCGTGTGCATGTACCCTTCAAGGTGCGGAGGTTTTCTGAAGTGGGAGTATTATTCATTCATTTTTGGAACTAGCTTTTATTCAAGGAGACATGCAAGGGCACTGGCTTTACAACACAACACAACACAACAGAATACAGTACAATAAAACACAACACAATACAACACAACACAATACAGTACAATAAAACACAACACAACAGAATACAGTACAATACAACACAATACAACACAACAGAATACAGTACAATTAAAACACAACACAACACAACACAACAGAATACAGTACAATAAAACACAACACAACAGAATACAACACAATACAATAGAACACAATACAACACAGCACAATACAACACAGCACAACACAACACAATACAACACAACACAATACAACACAGCGCAATACAACACAACCCAATACAACACAGCACAATACAACACAACCCAATACAACACAGCACAATACAACACACCACAACACAACCCAATACAACACAGCACAGCACAATACAACACAACACAATACAGCACAACACAATACAACACAACCCAATACAACACAGCACAGCACAATACAACACAACACAATACAACACAACACAATACAACACAACCCAATACAACACAACCCAACACAATACAACACAGCACAGCACAATACAACACAACACAATACAACACAACCCAATACAACACAGCACAGCACAATACAACACAACACAATACAACACAACACAATACAACACAACACAACCCAATACAACACAACCCAATACAACACAACACAATGCAACACAATACAATACAACAAACAACAAAACACAACCAAACACAACACAATACAACACAGCACAATACAACACAACACAACACAACACAGCACAATACAACACAACACAATACAACACACCACAACACAACACAACACAATACAACACAACACAACACAACACAATACAACACAATACAACACAGCACAACACAACACAACACAACACAATACAACACACCACAGCACAACACAACACAATACAACACACCACAACACAACACAACACACCACACCACAACACAACACAACACAACACAACACAATACAACACACCACACCACAACACAATACAACACACCACAACACAACACAATACAACACACCACACCACAACACAACACAATACAACACACCACAACATAACACACCACAACACAATACAACACACCACACCACAACACAACACAATACAACACACCACAACACAACACAATACAACACACCACACCACAACACAACACAATACAACACACCACAACACAACACAATACAACACACCACACCACAACACAACACAATACAACACACCACAACACAACACAACACAACACAATACAACACAATACCACACAATACAACACAACACAACACATCACAATACAATACAACACAATACAACACACCACAACACAACACAATACAACACACCACACCACAACACAACACAATACAACACACCACAACACAACACACCACAACACAATACAACACAATACAACACACCACACCACAACACAACACAATACAACACACCACACCACAACACAACACAATACAATACAACACAATACAACACAATACAACACAACACAACACATCACAATACAATACAACACAATACAACACAATACAACACAATACAACACAATACAATACAATACAACACAACACAATACAATACAACACAATACAACACAATACAACACAACACAATACAACACAATACAATACAACACAACACAACACAACACAACACAACACAACACAATACAACACAATACAACACATCACAATACAATACAACACAATACAACACAACACAACACAACACAACACAACACAATACAACACAATACAACACATCACAATACAATACAACACAACACAACACAACACAATACAACACAACACAACACAACACAACACAATACAATACAACACAATACAACACAACACAATACAACACAACACAACACAACACGATACAACACAACACAACACAATACAATACAACACAACACATCACAATACAATACAACACAATACAACACAATACAACACAACACAATACAACACAATACAACACAGCACAACACAACACAACACAACACAATACAACACACCACAACACAATACAACACACCACAGCACAACACAATACAACACACCACAACACAACACACCACACCACAACACAACACAACACAACACAACACAATACAACACACCACACAACAACACAATACAACACACCACAACACAACACAATACAACACACCACACCACAACACAACACAATACAACACACCACAACATAACACACCACAACACAATACAACACACCACACCACAACACAACACAATACAACACACCACAACACAACACAATACAACACACCACACCACAACACAACACAATACAACACACCACAACACAACACAACACAATACAACACAATACCACACAATACAACACAACACAACACATCACAATACAATACAACACAATACAACACACCACAACACAACACAACACACCACACCACAACACAACACAATACAACACACCACAACACAACACACCACAACACAATACAATACACCACACCACAACACAACACAATACAACACACCACACCACAACACAACACAATACAACACACCACAACACAACACAACACAATACAATACAACACAATACAACACAATACAACACAACACAACACACCACAATACAATACAACACAATACAACACAATACAACACAATACAACACAATACAATACAATACAACACAACACAATACAATACAACACAATACAACACAATACAACACAACACAATACAACACAATACAATACAACACAACACAACACAACACAACACAACACAACACAATACAACACAATACAACACATCACAATACAATACAACACAATACAACACAACACAACACAACACAATACAACACAATACAACACATCACAATACAATACAACACAACACAACACAATACAACACAACACAACACAACACAACACAATACAATACAACACAATACAACACAATACAACACAACACAATACAACACAACACAATACAACACAACACAATACAACACAACACAACACAATACAATACAACACAACACATCACAATACAATACAACACAATACAACACAATACAACACAACACATCACAATACAATACAACACAACACAATACAACACAATACAACACAACACAACACAATACAACACAATACAACACAACACAATACAACACAACACAGCACAATAAAACACAACACATCACAATACAATACAACACAATACAACACAATACAATACAATACAATACAATACAACACAATACAACACAATACAACACAATACAACACAACACAATACAATACAACACAACACAATACAACACAACACAATACAACACAATACAATACAACAAACAACAAAACACAGCACAATACAACACAACACAATACAACACACCACAACACAACACAATACAACACAACACAACACAATACAACACAATACAACACAGCACAACACAACACAACACAATACAACACAACACAACACACCACAACACAATACAACACACCACACCACAACACAACACAATACAACACAACACAACACAACACAACACAACACACCACAACACAACACAACACAACACAACACAACACACCACACCGCAACACAACACAATACAACACACCACAACACAACACAATACAACACACCACAACACAACACACACAACACAATACAACACACCACACCACAACACAACACAATACAACACACCACACCACAACACAACACAACACAACACAACACAACACAATACAACACAATACAACACACCACAACACAACACAACACAATACAACACAATACAACACACCACAACACAATACAACACACCACAACACACCACAACACAATACAACACACCACACCACAACACAACACACCACAACACACCACAACACAATACAACACACCACAACAGAACACACCACAACACAATACAACACACCACACCACAACACAACACAATACAACACACCACAACACAACATAACACAATACAATACAATACAACACAATACAACACAACACAACACAATACAATACAACACAACACAACACAATACAACACAACACAACACAATACAACACAACACAATACAACACAACACAACACAATACAACACAATACAACACATCACAATACAATACAACACAATACAACACAACACAACACAACACAACACAACACAACACAATACAATACAACACAATACAACACAACACAACACAATACAATACAACACAACACAACACAATACAACACAACACAACACAATACAACACAACACAATACAACACAACACAACACAACACAATACAACACAATACAACACATCACAATACAATACAACACAATACAACACAACACAACACATCACAATACAATACAACACAATACAACACAACACAATACAACACAACACAATACAACACAATACAACACAATACAACACAACACAACACAATACAATACAACACAACACAATACAACACAACACAACACAATACAACACAACACAATACAACACAACACAACACAACACAATACAACACAATACAATACAACACAATACAACACAATACAATACAACACAATACAACACAATACAACACAACACATCACAATACAATACAACACAACACAATACAACACAATACAACACAACACAATACAACACAATACAACACAACACAACACAATACAATACAATACAACACAATACAACACAACACAACACAATACAATACAACACAACACAACACAATACAACACAACACAACACAATACAACACAACACAATACAACACAACACAACACAATACAACACAATACAACACATCACAATACAATACAACACAATACAACACAACACAACACATCACAATACAATACAACACAATACAACACAACACAATACAACACAACACAATACAACACAATACAACACAACACAACACAATACAATACAACACAACACAACACAATACAACACAACACAACACAATACAACACAACACAATACACCACAACACAACACAACACAATACAACACAATACAACACATCACAATACAATACAACACACACAATACAATACAACACAACACAACACAATACAACACAACACAACACAACACAATACAATACAACACAATACAACACAATACAACACAACACAATACAACACAACACAATACAACACAACACAATACAACACAACACAACACAATACAATACAACACAACACATCACAATACAATACAACACAATACAACACAATACAATACAACACAATACAACACAATACAACACAACACATCACAATACAATACAACACAACACAATACAACACAATACAACACAACACAATACAACACAATACAATACAACAAACAACAAAACACAGCACAATACAACACAACACAATACAACACACCACAACACAACACAATACAACACAACACAACACAATACAACACAATACAACACAGCACAACACAACACAACACAATACAACACAACACAACACACCACAACACAATACAACACACCACACCACAACACAACACAATACAACACAACACAACACAACACAACACAACACACCACAACACAACACAACACAACACACCGCAACACAACACAATACAACACACCACAACACAACACAATACAACACACCACAACACAACACACACAACACAATACAACACACCACACCACAACACAACACAATACAACACACCACAACACAACACAACACAACACAACACAATACAACACAATACAACACACCACAACACAACACAACACAATACAACACAATACAACACACCACAACACAATACAACACACCACAACACACCACAACACAATACAACACACCACACCACAACACAACACACCACAACACACCACAACACAATACAACACACCACAACAGAACACACCACAACACAATACAACACACCACAACACAACACAATACAACACACCACAACACAACATAACACAATACAATACAATACAACACAATACAACACAACACAACACAATACAATACAACACAACACAACACAATACAACACAACACAACACAATACAACACAACACAATACAACACAACACAACACAATACAACACAATACAACACATCACAATACAATACAACACAATACAACACAACACAACACAACACAACACAATACAATACAATACAACACAATACAACACAACACAACACAATACAATACAACACAACACAACACAATACAACACAACACAACACAATACAACACAACACAATACAACACAACACAACACAACACAATACAACACAATACAACACATCACAATACAATACAACACAATACAACACAACACAACACATCACAATACAATACAACACAATACAACACAACACAATACAACACAACACAATACAACACAATACAACACAATACAACACCACACAACACAATACAATACAACACAACACAATACAACACAACACAACACAATACAACACAACACAATACAACACAACACAACACAATACAACACAATACAATACAACACAATACAACACAATACAATACAACACAATACAACACAATACAACACAACACATCACAATACAATACAACACAACACAATACAACACAATACAACACAACACAACACAATACAACACAACACAACACAATACAATACAATACAACACAATACAACACAACACAACACAATACAATACAACACAACACAACACAATACAACACAACACAACACAATACAACACAATACAACACAACACAACACAACACAATACAACACAATACAACACATCACAATACAATACAACACAATACAACACAACACAACACATCACAATACAATACAACACAATACAACACAACACAATACAACACAACACAATACAACACAATACAACACAATACAACACAACACAACACAATACAATACAACACAACACAACACAATACAACACAACACAACACAATACAACACAACACAATACACCACAACACAACACAACACAATACAACACAATACAACACATCACAATACAATACAACACACACAATACAATACAACACAACACAACACAATACAACACAACACAACACAACACAATACAATACAACACAATACAACACAATACAACACAACACAATACAACACAACACAATACAACACAACACAATACAACACAACACAACACAATACAATACAACACAACACATCACAATACAATACAACACAATACAACACAATACAATACAACACAATACAACACAATACAACACAACACATCACAATACAATACAACACAACACAATACAACACAATACAACACAACACAATACAACACAATACAACACAACACAACACAATACAACACAATACAACACAACACAATACAACACAACACAGCACAATACAACACAACACATCACAATACAATACAACACAATACAACACAATACAATACAATACAACACAATACAATACAATACAACACAATACAACACAATACAACACAATACAACACAATACAATACAACACAACACAACACAACACAATACAACACAATACAATACAACAAACAACAAAACACAGCACAATACAACACAACACAATACAACACACCACAACACAACACAATACAACACAACACAACACAATACAACACAATACAACACAGCACAACACAACACAACACAATACAACACAACACAACACACCACAACACAATACAACACACCACACCACAACACAACACAATACAACACACCACAACACAACACACCACAACACAACACAACACAACACAACACAATACAACACACCACACCGCAACACAACACAATACAACACACCACAACACAACACAATACAACACACCACAACACAATACAACACACCACACCACAACACAACACAATACAACACACCACACCACAACACAACACAACACAACACAATACAACACAATACAACACACCACAACACAACACAACACACCACAACACACCACAACACAATACAACACACCACACCACAACACAACACACCACAACACACCACAACACAATACAACACACCACAACAGAACACACCACAACACAATACAACACACCACACCACAACACAACACAATACAACACACCACAACACAACATAACACAATACAATACAACACAATACAACACAACACAATACAACACAATACAACACAATACAACACAATACAACACACCACAACACAACACAACACAATACAACACAATACAACACAATACAACACAACACAACACAATACAACACAATACAACACAATACAACACAACACAACACAATACAACACACCACACCACAACACAACACAATACAATACAACACAATACAACACAATACAACACAACACAACACATCATAATACAATACAACACAATACAACACAACACAACACATCACAATACAATACAACACAATACAACACAATACAACACAACACAATACAACACAATACAACACAACACAACACAACACAATACAAAACAACACAATACAACACAATACAACACAACACAACACATCACAACACAATACAACACAATACAACACAATACAACACAACACAACACAATACAATACAACACAACACAACACAATACAACACAACACAACACAATACAACACAACACAACACAATACAACACAACACAACACAACACAACACAATACAACACACCACAACACAACACAACACAATACAATACAACACAACACAATACAACACAACACATCACAATACAACACAATACAACACACCACAACACAACACAATACAATACAACACAATACAACACAATACAACACAATACAACACAACACAACACAATACAATACAACACAATACAACACAATACAACACAACACAACACAATACAACACACCACACCACAACACAACACAATACAATACAACACAATACAACACAACACAACACAACACATCACAATACAATACAACACAATACAACACAACACATCACAATACAATACAACACAATACAACACAATACAACACAACACAATACAACACAATACAACACAACACAACACAACACAATACAACACAATACAACACAACACAACACATCACAATACAACACAATACAACACAACACATCATAATACAATACAACACAACACAACACAACACAATACAACACAATACAACACAACACAACACAACACAACACAACACAACACAACACAATACAATACAACACAACACAACACAATACAACACAACACATCACAATACAATACAACACAACACAATACAACACAACACAATACAACACAACACAACACAACACAATACAATACAATACAACACAACACAACACAACACAACACAACACAACACAACACAACACAATACAATACAACACAACACAAAGAACAATCCAAATCTCTAAGACATCACAGTGTTGTAGTGTTCTGCTCTGTGCGAGGGGATACCACCAGAATATGCTGTAAGAATAAAACCGGAGTTTGAGGTGGTTCTTCAGTGAAGTGGTTCTGGTTCATTCAGGCGGCATGTTAGTTGGCCCGAATAGTGAAGACAGGAGCAAGATCACTCATTTCAAAACCTCCAAATATGCAGCAAGGTCTTTCCAAACCTCATTCTAATTGTTACATTTCTGCAGTGACCTCCTGTAGACAAACCTCATTACGTTTCCCATTCACAGGAATGAGGTCATCTGACTTGGCCCCTATTTTCTAATAAACCTATGTGTATTAAGATTTGTTTAAAATGCGCTCCCTTAAACGATGAATGTGCCAAAAAACCTGAATGTTACACTATTGTTTCTTCCTGATTCGCTTTTTTTCTGTGTTTTCAGTTCCTCTGGCACAGAGGTGAGTCTGAATAGGAGCCAAGTTGCCTCAACGCTCCAATGAATATTCCAATTAATGGACACAGAGGCAGAGTGGATCCAAGAGAAACAGTTTTACTGTGCTCCCCAGATAACCTATGCACTTAGTTTTGCAACAACTTCCCAGTAGTCACTAGGTGGCCTTGCTGGAAAGGACAAAACTGATTAGCTGTTAAATTTAGAAAGAGGCATTCTTCTTCTGGTCTTTCTAATGTAGCTTTATAGTCAGAGATTTACCAGTGTTCCTATTCCATTTATACAGGGTAAACTGAGCCTCCCCCTCTGAGTGTGACAGTCGAAGATAGATGAGTGACAACTGACAGTGTAATGTCACCGTATGGTGTCCCCTCGCAGGGAGACTGGCTGTGGTGTCCCCTTGCAGGGGGGCTGGCTGTGGTGTCCCCTTGCAGGGGGGCTGGCTGTGGTGTCCCCTTGCAGGGGGGCTGGCTGTGGTGTCCCCTCGCAGGGGGGTGGCTGGCTGTGGTGTCCCCTCGCAGGGGGGCTGGCTGTGGTGTCCCCTCGCAGGGGGCTGGTTGGCTGTGGTGTCCCCTCGCAGGGGGCTGGTTGGCTTGCTGTGGTGTGGTGTCCCCTCGCAGAAGACTGGCTGTGGGGTCCCCTCACAGGGGGTGGGCTGGCTGTGGTGTCTCCTCACAGGGGGCTGGCAATGGTGTCCCCTCGCAGGGGGCTGGCTGTGGTGTCCCCTCGCAGGAGACTGGCTGTGGTGTCCCTTCGCAGAGGGCTGGCTGTGGTGTCCCTTCGCAGGGGGCTGGCTGTGGTGTCCCCTCGCAGGAGACTGGCTGTAGTGTCCCCTCGCAGGAGACTGGCTGTGGTGTCCCCTCACAGGGGGCTGGTTGGCTGTGGTGTCCCCTCGCAGGGGACTGGCTGTGGTGTCCCCGCGCATGAGACTGGCTGTGGTGTCCCTTCGCAGGGGGCTGGCTGTGGTGTCCCTTCGCAGGGGGCTGGCTGTGGTGTCCTTTCGCAGGGGGCTGGCTGTGGGGTCCCCTCACAGGGGGTGGGCTGGCTGTGGTGTCTCCTCGCAGGGGGCTGGCTGTGGTGTCCCCTCGCAGGAGACTGGCTGTAGTGTCCCCTCGCAGGAGACTGGCTGTGGTGTCCCCTCACAGGGGGCTGGTTGGCTGTGGTGTCCCCTCGCAGGGGACTGGCTGTGGTGTCCCCGCGCATGAGACTGGCTGTGGTGTCCCTTCGCAGGGGGCTGGCTGTGGTGTCCCTTCGCAGGGGGCTGGCTGTGGTGTCCCTTCGCAGGGGGCTGGCTGTGGGGTCCCCTCACAGGGGGTGGGCTGGCTGTGGTGTCTCCTCGCAGGGGGCTGGCTGTGGTGTCCCCTCGCAGGAGACTGGCTGTGGTGTCCCTTCACAGGGGGCTGGCTGTGGTGTCCCTTCGCAGGGGGCTGGCTGTGGGGTCCCCTCACAGGGGGTGGGCTGGCTGTGGTGTCTCCTCGCAGGGGGCTGGCTGTGGTGTCCCCTCACAGGGGGCTGGCTGTGGTGTCCCCTCGCAGGAGACTGGCTGTGGTGTCCCCTCGCAGGAGACTGGCTGTGGTGTCCCCTCGCAGGGGGCTGGCTGTGGTGTCCCTTCGCAGGGGGTTGGCTGTGGTGTCCCTTCGCAGGGGGCTGGCTGTGGGGTCCCCTCACAGGGGGTGGGCTGGCTGTTGGGTCTCCTCGCAGGGGGCTGGTTGTGGTGTCCCCTCGCAGGGGGCTGGCTGTGGTGTCCCTTCGCAGGGGGTTGGCTGTGGTGTCCCTTCGCAGGGGGCTGGCTGTGGGGTCCCCTCACAGGGGGTGGGCTGGCTGTTGGGTCTCCTCGCAGGGGGCTGGTTGTGGTGTCCCCTCGCAGGGGGCTGGCTGTGCTGTCCCCTCGCAGGGGGCTGGCTGTGGTGTCCCCTCACAGGGGGCTGGTTATGATGTCCCCTCGCAGGAGACTGGCTGTGGTGTCCCCTCGCAGAAGACTGGCTGTGGTGTCCCCTCGCAAGGGGCTAGCTGTGGTGTCCCCTCACAGATGGTGGGCTGGCTGTGGTGTCCCCTCACAGGGGGCTGGCTGTGGTGTCCCCTCACAGGGGGTGGGCTGGCTGTGGTGTCCCCTCACAGGGGGCAGTTGTGATGTCCCCTCGCAGGAGACTGGCTGTGGTGTCCCCTCGCAGGAGACTGGCTGTGGTGTCCCCTCGCAGGGGGCTGGTTGTGATGTCCCCTCGCAGGGGGCTGGCTGTGATGTCCCCTCACAGGGGGCTGGCTGTGGTGTCCCCTCACAGGGGGTGGGCTGGCTGTGGTGTCTCCTCACAGGGGACTGGCTGTGGTGTCTCCTCGCAGGGGGCTGGCTGTGGTGTCCCCTCACAGGGGGCTGGTTATGATGTCCCCTCGCAGGAGACTGGCTGTGGTGTCCCCTCGCAGAAGACTGGCTGTGGTGTCCCCTCGCAGGGGGCTAGCTGTGGTGTCCCCTCACAGGTGGTGGGCTGGCTGTAGTGTCCCCTCACAGGGGGCTGGCTGTGGTGTCCCCTCACAGGGGGTGGGCTGGCTGTGGTGTCCCCTCGCAGGAGACTGGCTGTGGTGTCCCCTCGCAGGAGACTGGCTGTGGTGTCCCCTCGCAGGTTGTGTCCCCTCGCTGGTTGTGATGTCCCCTCGCAGGGGGCTGGCTGTGATGTCCCCTCACAGGGGGTGGGCTGTGATGTCCCCTCACAGGGGGTGGGCTGTGATGTCCCCTCAAAGGGTTTGGGCTGACTGTGATGTCCCCTCACAGGGTGTGGGCTGGCTGTGATGTCCCCTCACAGGGGACAGGGGACATACCAATTGGGATCTGGCTAAAGATTTTTGAATCAGTTATAGAATCCATTGCCCTTTATGGTTGTGAGGTCTGGGGTCCGCTCACAAACCAAGAATTCACAAAATGGGACAAACACCAAGTTGAGACTCTGCATGCAGAATTCTGCAAAAATACCCTCTGTGTACAACGTAAAACACCAAATAATGCATGCAGAGCAGAATTAGGCCGATACCCACTAATTATCAAAAAACAGGCAAGAGCCGTTAAATTCCACAACCACCTGAAAGGAAGCGATTCCCAAGCCTTCCATAACAAAGCCATCACAAACAGACCCCACTGAGCCCCAGGACAGCAACATAATTAGGCCCAACCAAATCATGAGAAAACACTTGCTTTGACGATGTAAACATATGTTTCTCATGCTAATAAAGCCCTTTGAATTTAATTGAA
Organism: Oncorhynchus mykiss; assembly: GCF_013265735.2. Classification (NCBI taxonomy): domain Eukaryota; kingdom Metazoa; phylum Chordata; class Actinopteri; order Salmoniformes; family Salmonidae; genus Oncorhynchus; species Oncorhynchus mykiss. Next base: position 92,750,030 of record NC_048569.1, on the reverse strand, counting down.
ACACAATCACACTAGAGCTACATTAACATAAAACACAATGCCACTGTGGCGGTCTTAGGTGGAAGTGCAACATGACCTGTCCCCTTCCCAATCAGACCCGGTAGGGCCCCATATAGCCGTATCTTTCTCTCTCTCCTCCTCCTCCTCCTCCTCCTCTCTCTCTCTCTCTCTCTCTCTCTCTCTCTCTCTCTCTCTCTCTCTCTCTCTCTCTCTCTCTCTCTCCCTCCCCCCCTGGACACAGTAAAAGCCATGTGTGGGAAGGAAGTGAAGACATATGGACAGTTTATATCTGACAGGACTCTTACTGTCTCAGATCCTCTGTCTGTCCAGCTGCTGAGAACCTGCTTTATTGTCAAACCACAGGCTTTCATCATTCAGAGATGTTTTCCATTTCCTTCTAACCCCCCCTCCCCACCCCTCTTACCTCTCCTCTTTCCTCTTCTCTTTCCTCTCCTCTTTCCTCTCCTCTTTCCTCTCCTCTTTCCTCTCCTCTTTCCTCTCCTCTTTCCTCTCCTCTTACCTCTCCTCTTACCTCTCCTCTTTCCTCTCCTCTTTCCTCTCCTCTTTCCTTTCCTCTTTCCTTTCCTCTTTCCTCACCTCTTTCCTCTCCTCTTTCCTCTCATCTTTCCTCTCATCTTTCCTCTCCTCTTTCCTCTCCTCTTTCCTGCTAAACCAGGATGACATCCCCCTATTGTGCCAGGTTAGACTATGAAACAGAAGTAGGGTTGAGGTGTGTGTGTGTGTGTGTGTGTGTGTGTGTGTGTGTGTGTGTGTGTGTGTGTGTGTGTGTGTGTGTGTGTGTCTTTCCATGCCTTTCCATGTGTTTCCATTTCCATGTGTGTGTGTGTGTGTGTGTGTGTGTGTGTGTGTGTGTCTTTCCATGCCTTTCCATCTGTTCTGTTCTGCTTTGTTCTGCTCAACTCTGCTCTACTCTGCTCTGGTCTGGTCTGTTCTGCTCAACTCTGCTCAACTCTGCTCTACTCTGTTCTGCTCTGTTCTGCTCTGCTCTGGTCTGTTCTGCTCTGTTTTGCTCTACGCTGGTTTGTTCTGTTCTGCTCTGCTCAACTTTGCTCTATTCTGTTCTACTCTGTTCTGCTCTGTTCTGCTATGTTCTACTCTGTTCTGCTCTGTTCTGCTCTGTTCTGTTCTGCTCTTGTCTGTTCTACTCTGGTCTGTTCTGCTCAACTCTGGTCTGTTCTGCTCAGCTTTGCTCTGTTCTGTTCTGCTCTGTTTTGCTCTGTTTTGTTCTGTGCTACTCTGTTCTGCTATGTTCTACTCTGTTCTGCTCTGTTCTGCTCTGGTTTGTTCTGTTCTGGTCTGTTCTGCTCTGCTCAACTCTGCTCTGGTCTGTTCTACTCTGTTCTGTTCTGCTCAACTTTGCTCTGTTCTGCTCTGGTCTGTTCTGCTCTTGTCTGTTCTGCTCAACTCTGGTCTGTTCTGCTCAGCTTTGCTCTGTTCTGTTCTGCTCTGTTCTACTCTGTTCTGGTCTGTCCTGCTCTGTTCTGTTCTGCTGAACTTTGCTCTGTTCTGCTCTGGTTTGTTCTTTACTACTCTACTCTGTTCTGCTCTGCTCTGCTCTGTTCTGCTCTGTTCTGTTCTGCTCAACTCTGCTCTGTTCTGCTCTGCCCTGCTCTGTTCTGCTCTGCTCTACTCTGGTCTGTTCTACTCTGGTCTGTTCTGCTCTACTCTGTTCTGCTCAACTCTGTTCTGATCTGTTCTGCTCTGTTCTGCTCTGTTCTGCTCTACTCTGTTCTGCTCAACTCTGTTCTGCTCAACTCTGTTCTGATCTATTCTGCTATGTTCTGCTCTGTTCTGCTCTACTCTGCTCTGGTCTGTTCTGCTCTACTCTGCTCTGCTCTGGTTTGTTCTGTACTACTCTGTTCTGCTCTGTTCTGCTCCGTTCTGCTCTACTCTGTTCTGCTCTGTACTACTCTGTTCTGCTCTGGTTTGTTCTGTTCTGCTCAACTTCTTTCTGTTCTACTCTGTTCTGCTCTGGTTTGTTCTGTTCTGCTCTACTCTGTTCTGTTCCGTTCTGCTCAACTTCTTTCTGTTCTGCTCTGGTTTGTTCTGTTCTGCTCTACTCTGTTCTGCTCTGTTCTGCTCCGTTCTGTTCTACTCTGTTCTGCTCTGCTCTGTTCTGTTCTGTTCTGTTCTGCTCTGTTCTGTTCTGCTCAACTTCTTTCTGTTCTACTCTGTTCTGCTCTATTCTGTTCTGCTCTGTTCTGCTCTGTTCTGTTCTGTTCTGCTCAACTTCTTTCTGTTCCACTCTGTTCTGCTCTATTCTGTTCTGCTCAACTCTGCTCTGTTCTGCTCTGGTTTGTTCTGTTCTACTCTGGTCTGTTCTGTTCTGCTTTGTTCTGTTCTGCTCAACTCTGTTCTGTTCTGCTCTGGTTTGTTCTGTTCTGTTCTGATCTGTTCTGATCTGTTCTGCTCTGTTCTGCTCTACTCTGCTCTGGTCTGTTCTGTTCTGCTCAACTCTGCTCTGTTCTGCTCTGCCCTGCTCTGTTCTGTTCTGCTCTGTTCTGCTCTGCTCTACTCTGGTCTGTTCTACTCTGGTCTGTTCTGCTCAACTCTGTTCTGCTCAACTCTGTTCTGATCTGTTCTGCTCTGTTCTGCTCTGTTCTGCTCTACTCTGTTCTGCTCAACTCTGTTCTGATCTATTCTGCTCTGTTCTGCTCTGTTCTGCTCTACTCTGCTCTGGTCTGTTCTGCTCTACTCTGCTCTGGTCTGTTCTGCTCTGGTCTGTTCTGCTCAGCTCTGCTCTGTTCTGCTTTACGCTGGTCTGGTCTGTTCTGCTCTGTTCTGCTCAACTTTGCTCTGTTCTGCTCTGGTTTGTTCTGTACTACTCTGTTCTGCTCTGTACTACTCTGTTCTGCTCTGGTTTGTTCTGTTCTGCTCAACTTCTTTCTGTTCTACTCTGTTCTGCTCTGGTTTGTTCTGTTCTGCTCTACTCTGTTCTGCTCTGTTCTGTTCTGCTCTGTTCTATTCTGTTCTGTTCCGTTCTGCTCTGTTCTGTTCTGCTCTGTTCTGTTCTGTTCTGTTCTGCTCTGCTCTGTTCTGTTCTGTTCTGTTCCGTTCTGCTCTGTTCTGCTCTGTTCTGCTCTGTTCTGTTCTGCTCAACTCTGTTCTGTTCTGATCTGTTCTGCTCTGCTCTGGTCTGTTCTGTTCTGCTCAGCTCTGCTCTGGTCTGTTCTGCTCTACGCTGGTCTGGCCTGTTCTGCTCAACTCTGTTCAGCTCTGCTCAACTTTGCTCTGTTCTATTCTGCTCAACTCTGGTCTGGTCTGCTCTGCTCAACTTTGCTCTGTTCTGTTCAGCTCAACTCTGTTCTGCTCAACTCTGTTCAGCTCAACTCTGTTCAACTTTGTTCTGCTCTGCTCAACTCTGGTCTGTTCTGCTCAACTCTGGTCTGTTCTGTTCAGCTCAACTCTGTTCTGCTCAACTCTGTTCAGCTCAACTCTGTTCAGTGGTTTGTTCTGTTCTACTCTGATCTGGTCTGTGAACTGCTAATCTAGTTGGTTATCATTGCCAGGCTCTACAGTCTGTGGCGGTGAGGTGTTAAACAGTAACATATATCTGACCCTGCTGCGCTGCTGCCGCTCGGGCCTCAATGGATGTCCGCAATAACTCACCCACCTGTCTGTTGGCGCCGTTCAAAATGGCTCCCTATTCCCTATATAGTGCACTACTTTTATCCAGAGCTCTGTGGCACCCTATTCCCTATATAGTGCACTACTTTTATCCAGAGCTCTGTGGCACCCTATTCCCTATATAGTGCACTACTTTTATCCAGAGCTCTGTGGCACCCTATTCCCTATATAGTGCACTACATTTAGCCATATCCCTGTGTTACAATGTGTTCCCGGGGGTGGGTAGAGTACAGAAAAATCTGTAATTAAGTAAAAGTCCTGTTACTTAGAGTGTAATTTACTCAAGGAAAGTAACCCTGTTAAGAAACGACTCAAGTAGGAATAAAATGGATCCGGTTGGAAAACTACTTCAGTAGTACCAACACATTGAGTTTGGGCATTTTTGGTAAACCTCATGGTAAACTTTGGCAACAAACACAAAGGACAACTTAGTGCAATTGATTTTACATTGATGTATTATTTAAGCCTGTCAGCACCATGACCAGCACCATGACTAGCACCATGATCAGCGCCATGACCAGCACCATGACCAGCACCATGACCAACACCATGACCAACACCATGACCAGCACCATGACCAGCATCATGACCAGCACCATGACCAGCATCATGACCAGCACCATGACCAGCACCATGACCAGCACCATGACAAGCACCATGACCAGCACCTTGACCAGCACCATGACCAGCGCCATGACCAGCACCAAGACCAGCACCAAGACCAGCACCATGACCAGCATCATGACCAGCACCATGACCAGCATCATGACCAGCACCGTGACCAGCACCATGACTAGCACCACCTGTTGACAGTGCACCTTAGAGAAAAACTCACAAGAGTATTTTGACAGAAGAACATGAAAAGCTATTCATAACATGGCATTCGTATGTAGTAGCAAGAGACCATTGTGTTTGGCTTGCGTTTTTTCTGTATCCTACTATATGCTACAATGTACAGCAAAACAAATGCCAACCCGATTGATACAAATCATCATGATATCATTCTGCCAGGTACAGTACCTTGCAAACATATTCATCCCCCTTGGCGTTTTCCCTTTTTTGTTGCATGACAACCTGTAATTTAAATTGATTTTTATTTGGATTCCATGTAATGGACATGCACAAAATAGTCCAAATTGGTGAAGTGAAATGAAAAAAATTACTTGTTTAAAAAAATGTCAAAAAATGTCAAATGGAAAAGTTGATGCGTGCATATGTATTCAACCCCTTCGCTATGAAGCCCCTAAATAAGATCTGGTGCAACCAATTACCTTCAGAAGTCACATAATTAGTTCAATGAAGTCCACCTGTGTACAATCTAAGTGTCACATGATCTGTCACATGATCTCAGTATATATACACCTGTTCTGAAAGGCCCCAGGGTCTGCAACACCACTAAGCAAGGGGCACCACCAAGCAAGCAGCACCATGAAGACCAAGGAGCTTTCCAAACAGGTCAGGGACAAAGTTGTGGAGAAGTGCAGATCATGGTTGGTTTATAAAAAATTAGCAGAAACTTTGAACATCCCACGGAGCACCATTAAATCCATTATTAAAAGATGGAGAGAATATGGCACCAGAATAAACCTGCCAAGAGTGGGCTGCCCACCAAAACTCACGGACCAGGCCAGAAGGGAATTATTCAGAGAGGCAAAAAAGAGACCAAAGATAACCCTGAAGGAGCTGCAAAGTTCCACGGCGGAGATTGGAGTATCTGTCCGTAGGACCACTTTAAGCCGTACACTCCACAGAGCTGGGCTTTACGGAAGAGTTGCCAGAAAAAAATCCATTGCTTAAAGAAGAAAATAAGCAAACATGTTTGGTGTTCCCCAAAAGGCATCTGGGAGACTCTCCAAACATATGAAAGAAGGTACTCTGGGCAGATTTAGCTTTTTGGCAATCAAGGAAAACGCTATGTCTGGCGCAAATCCATCATCACCCCGAGAACACCATCCCTGAATACCATCCATGTTTTTCATCGGCAGGGACTTTGAAACTGGTCAGAATTGAAGGAATGATGGATGGCGCTGAATACAGGAAAATTATTGAGTGAAACCTGTTTCAGTCTTCCAGAGATTTGAGACTGGGACGGAGGTTCACCTTCCAGCAGGACAATGACCCTAAGCATACTGCTAAAGCAACACTCAAGTGGTTTAAGGGGAAACATTTAAATGTCTTGGAATGGCCTAGTCAAAACCCAGACCTCAATCCAATTGAGAATCTGTGGTATGACTTAAAGATTGCTGTACACCAGTGGAACCCATCCACCTTGAAGGAGCTGGAGCAGTTTTGCCTTGAAGAATGAGCAAAAATCCCAGTGGCTAGATGTGCATCTTCAAAGTGGCAGGCATCAATCACTCAATCACATGTATGTATAAATCCCTTCTTACATCAGCTGATGTCACAAAGTGCTGTACAGAAACCCAGCCTAAAACACCAAACAGCAAGCAATGCAGGTGCAGATGCACGGTGGCTAGGAAAAACTCCCTAGATAGGCCAGAACCTAGGAAGAAACCTAAAGAGGAACCAGGCTATGAGGGGTGGCCAGTCATCTTCTGGCTGTGCCGGGTGGAGATTATAACAGAACATGGCCAAGATGTTCAAATGTTCATAGATGACCAGCAGGGTCAAATAATAATAATAATAACAGTGGTTGTAGAGAATGCAACAGGTCAGCACCTCAGGAGTAAATGTCAGTTGGCTTTCCATAGCCGATGATTCAGAGTATCTCTACCTCTCCTGCTGTCTCCAGGAGTTAAAAACAGCTGGTCTGGGTCAGGTAGCTTGTCCGGTGAACAGGTCAGGGTTCCATAGTCGCAGGCAGAACAGTTGAAACTGGAGCAGCAGCACGACCAGGTGTACTGGGGACAGGAAGGAGTCATCAGGACAGGTATTCCTGAGGCATGGTCCTAGGGCTCAGGTCCTCCTAGAGAGAGAAAGAAAGAAAGAGAGAAAGAGAGAAAGCATACTTAAATTCACAAAGGACATCGGATAAGACAGGAGAAATACTCCAGATATAACAGACTGACCCTAGCTCCCCGAAACATAAACTACTACAGCATAAATATTGGAGGCTGAGACAGGAGGGGTCAGGAGACACTGTGGCCCCGTCCGACGATACCCCCGGACAGGGCCAAACAAGCAGGATATAACCCCACTTTGCCAAAGCACAGCCCCCACACACTAGAGGGATATCTCCAACCACAAGTCCGAGTATAGCCCACGAAGATCTCCTCCACGGCACAACCCAAGGGGGGCGCCAACCCGGACAGGAAGATCACGTCAGTGACTCAACCCACTCAAGTGATGCACCCCTCCTAGGGACGGCATGAAAGAGCACCAGTAAGCCAGTGACTCAGCACCTGTAATAGGGTTAGAGGCAGAGAATCCCAGTGGAAAGAGGGGAACCGGTCAGGCAGAGACAGCAAGGGCGGTTCGTTGCTCCAGAGCCTTTCTGTTCACCTTCACACTCCTGGACCAGACTACACTCAATCATAGGACCTACTGAAGAGATGAGTCTTCAATAAAAACTTAAAGGTTGAGACCGAGTCTGCGTCGCTCAGATGGATAGGCAGACCATTCCATAAGAATGGAGCTCTATAGGAGAAAGCCCTGCCTCCAGCTGTTTGCTTAGAAATTCTAGGGACAGTAATGAGGCCTGCATCTTGTGACCGTAGCGTACGTGTAGGTATGTACGGCAGGGCCAAATTGGAAAGATGGGTAGAAGCAAGCCCATGTAATGCTTTGTAGGTTAGCAGTAAAAATCTGCCTTAACAGGAAGCCAGTGTAGAGAGGCTCACACTGGAGTAATATGATCACATTTTTTTGTTCTAGTCAAGATTCTATCAGCCGTATTTAGCACTAACTGAAGTTTATTTAGTGCTTTATCCGGGTAGCCGGAATGTAGAGCATTGCAGTAGTCTAACCTAGAAGTGACAAAAGCATGGATTAATTTTTCTGCATCATTTTTGGACAGAAAATGTTAAGGGATGTTAAGTAGATTGAAAAAAGCTGTCCTTGAAACAGTCTTGATATGTTCGTCAAAAGAGAGATCAGGGTCCAGAGTAACGCTGAGGACCTTCACAGTTTTATTTGAGACGACTGTAGAACCATCAAGATTAACTGTCAGATTCAACAGAATATCTCTTTGTTTCTTGGGACCTAGAACAAGCATCTCTGTTTTTGCTCCAGCTCCTTCAAGTTGGATGGGTTCAAATCAACTGTAAATGTCCGTGTTCCTCAAGGCTCCGTTTTAGGACCACTATTGTTTTCACTATATATTTTACCTCTTGATGATGTCGTTCAGAAACATAATGTTACCTTTCAATGCTATGCGCATGACACACAGCTGTACATTTCAATGAATCATGGTGAAGCCCCAAAATTGTCCTCCATGGAAGCCTATGTTTCAAACATAGGATGGTTGTCAGAGGACAAACCATCCACAGAGACAAACTGATATCTTTCCGACAGATAAAATCTAAACCAAGCCAGAACTTGTCCGTGTAGACCAATTTGGGTTTCCATGTTGTGTAAATCAAATGATACAAACCCCCAAGAAATACATTTTAATTTCAGGTTGTATTGCAACAAAAGAGGAAAAATGCCAAGGGGGGGTGAATACTTTCGCAAGCCACTGTGGGTCTACTTTGCAGTCAACATTTAATTTGGAAGTTTTTTGGGAAAAGCATTCGAAAATGTCATTCAAACAGCACATGATGACTGAATTTAACCAAGACTTCAGACAAAATGCTTTTACATACCTGGTTTACGTACCCATTGTTGCCATGGCATTTTACTGGTAGTTATCATAAGTTTAAATATCTTCCCTACCTACCCTACCCCCTGTCGTTCTTTTGTGAGCTGCTCCACGAACCACCAGTTCAGAGTTGCGAGCTCGTGCTGCCCGACAGATGATAGATAGCCTATTCCGCTCAGGCTACGTATGTGTATGTGAGAAATAATCAACATAACAAACTAACAGCTTCAGGAAGTCATCTGTTTTTTTCATCAATTATATAAACCTATATTGAAAATAGAGTTATTACCATGTTTTTTCCCCCACCTTGCCCAAGCGGGCCACGGACAGGGATGATTGACTGGCCTGGAGGGTTTCCAAAACCTCACAGCAGGCAGCTCTTTGTCAGCCCTGCAACATAATATGTAATAATACACATCTATGTAACTGAAGGGATTTGGTGAAATGTAACGGAGTAAAAAGGAAGTTACTTCAGCCCACAGACAGTAACTAGAACAGTACTAGTTCCTCCAGACAGTACTGGTTCCTCCAGACAGTTATAGTTCCTCCAGACAGTAACTATAACAGTACTAGTTTCTCCAGACAGTACTAGCTCCTCCAGACAGTACTAGTTCCTCCAGACAGTACTAGTTCCTCCAGTCAGTACTAGTTCCTCCAGGCAGTACTAGTTACTCCAGGCAGTACTAGTTACTCCAGGCAGTACTAGTTACTCCAGGCAGTACTAGTTACTCCAGGCAGTACTAGTTACTCCAGACAGTACTAGTTCCTCCAGACAGTACAGCCCACAGACAGTAACTATAACAGTACTAGTTCCTCCAGACAGTACTAGTTCCTCCAGTCAGTACAGCCCACAGATAGTAAATATAACAGTACTAGCTCCTCCAGACAGTACAGCCCACAGAGAGTAATTAGACCAGTACTAGTTCCTCCAGACAGTACGAGTTCCTCCAGACAGTACTAGTTCCTCCAGGCAGTACAGCCCAGAGAGAGTAACTCTAACAGTACCAGTTCCTCCGGACAGTACAGACCACAGACAGTAACTATAACAGTATTAGTTCCTCCAGACAGTACGAGTTCCTCCAGACAGTACAGCCCCCACAGAGAGTAACTATAACAGTACTAGTTCCTCCAGACAGTACGAGTTCCTCCAGACAGTACGAGTTCCTCCAGACAGTGCTACTTCCTCTAGACAGTACCAGTTCCTCCGGACAGTACAGACCACAGACAGTAACTATAACAGTACTAGTTCCTCCAGACAGTACTAGTTCCTCCAGGCAGTACAGCCCAGAGAGAGTAACTCTAACAGTACCAGTTCCTCCGGACAGTACAGACCACAGACAGTAACTATAACAGTATTAGTTCCTCCAGACAGTACGAGTTCCTCCAGACAGTGCAGCCCCCACAGAGAGTAACTATAACAGTACTAGTTCCTCCAGACAGTACGAGTTCCTCCAGACAGTACGAGTTCCTCCAGACAGTGCTACTTCCTCTAGACAGTACCAGTTCCTCCGGACAGTACAGACCACAGACAGTAACTATAACAGTACTAGTTCCTCCAGACAGTACTAGTTCCTCCAGACAGTACTAGTTCCTCCAGACAGTTAAAGTTCCTCCAGACAGTACTAGTTCCTCCAGACAGTTATAGTTCCTCCAGACAGTTATAGTTCCTCCAGACAGTACTAGTTCCTCCAGACAGTACTAGTTCCTCCAGACAGTACTAGTTCCTCTAGACAGTACTAGTTTCTCCAGACAGTACTAGTTCCTCTAGACAGTACTAGTTTCTCCAGACAGTACTAGTTCCTCTAGACAGTACTAGTTTCTCCAGACAGTGCTAGTTCCTCTAGACAGTACCAGTTCCTCCGGACAGTACAGACCACAGACAGTAACTATAACAGTACTAGTTCCTCCAGACAGTACTAGTTCCTCCAGGCAGTACTAGTTCCTCTAGACAGTACTAGTTTCTCCAGACAGTCCTAGTTCCTCCAGACAGTACTAGTTCCTCCAGACAGTACTAGTTCCTCCAGACAGTACTAGTTCCTCTAGACAGTACTAGTTCCTCCAGACAGTACTAGTTCCTCCAGACAGTACTAGTTCCTCTAGACAGTACTAGTTTCTCCAGACAGTACTAGTTCCTCTAGACAGTACTAGTTTCTCCAGACAGTACTAGTTCCTCTAGACAGTACTAGTTTCTCCAGACAGTGCTAGTTCCTCTAGACAGTACTAGTTCCTCCGGACAGTACAGACCACAGACAGTAACTATAACAGTACTAGTTCCTCCAGACAGTACTAGTTCCTCCAGGCAGTACTAGTTCCTCTAGACAGTACTAGTTTCTCCAGACAGTCCTAGTTCCTCCAGACAGTACTAGTTCCTCTAGACAGTACTAGTTTCTCCAGACAGTCCTAGTTCCTCTAGACAGTACTAGTTCCTCTAGACAGTTATAGTTCCTCCAGACAGTACTAGTTCCTCCAGACAGTAACTATAACAGTACTAGTTCCTCCAGACAGTACTAGTTCCTCCAGACAGTAACTATAACAGTTATAGTTCCTCCAGACAGTAACTAGTTCCTCCAGACAGTAACTAGTTCCTCCAGACAGTAACTAGTTCCTCCAGACAGTTATAGTTCCTCCAGACAGTACTAGTTCCTCCAGACAGTACTAGTTCCTCCAGACAGTTATAGTTCCTCCAGACAGTACTAGTTCCTCCAGACAGTACTAGTTCCTCCAGACAGTACTAGTTCCTCCAGACAGTAACTAGAAGAGCACTAGTTCCTCCAGACAGTAACTAGAAGAGCACTAGTTCCTCCAGACAGTAACTAGAAGAGTACTAGTTCCTCCAGACAGTAACTAGTTCCTCCAGACAGTAACTAGTTCCTCCAGACAGTTATAGTTCCTCCAGACAGTACTAGTTCCTCCAGACAGTACTAGTTCCTCCAGACAGTACTAGTTCCTCCAGACAGTTATAGTTCCTCCAGACAGTACTAGTTCTTCCAGACAGTACTAGTTCCTCCAGACAGTACTAGTTCCTCCAGACAGTAACTAGAAGAGCACTAGTTCCTCCAGACAGTAACTAGTAGAGCACTAGTTCCTCCAGACAGTAACTAGAAGAGTACTAGTTCCTCCAGACAGTACTAGTTCCTCCAGACAGTACTAGTTCCTCCAGACAGTAACTAGAAGAGTACGAGTTCCTCCAGACAGTAACTAGAAGAGTATTAGTTACTCCAGACAGTACTAGTTCCTCCAGACAGTAACTAGAAGAGCACTAGTTCCTCCAGACAGTAACTAGTAGAGTACTAGTTCCTCCAGACAGTAACTAGAAGAGTACTAGTTCCTTCAGACAGTACTAGTTCCTCCAGACAGTGCTAGTTCCTCCAGACAGTAACTAGAAGAGTACTAATTCCTCCAGACAGTAATTAGAAGAGTACTAGTTCCTCCAGACAGTAACTAGAAGAGTACTAGTTCCTCCGAAATGTACTTAAGAACTGTAACATGTTACTTTCTACCCCTGTAGTATTCCATATATCAGGGGACCAATTACATTCAGCCGTGTGACGATTTCTCCTTGAGCGGATGATCGAGGGGCCGAAACATAGTTATCAATAATGTATACACTGCAAATTGACCGCAACAATCCCAAACAGATACAGTATATAGTATTTGAGAAAAACAAAATGATTTCAAACCTTAATTTACATTGGGATATGATTACATATGTGTCTCTATTTATGCGTCGGAATACTTGGGAACAGATTTCCTGAATTCAAATCACTGAGATGATTTCCTGGTGATATTAAAGTATTTTATGTTCAACAACGTAACTATAACAGTACTAGTTCCTCCAGACAGAACAGCCCACAGAGAGTAACTAGAAGAGGACTAGTCCCTCCAGACAGTACTAGCTCCTCCAGACAGTACTAGCTCCTCCAGACAGTACTAGCTCCTCCAGACAGTACTAGTTCCTCCAGACAGTACTAGTTCCTCCAGACAGTACTAGTTCCTCCAGACAGTACCTATACCAGTAAAAGTTCCTCCAGACAGTACTAGTTCCTCCAGACAGTACTAGTTCCTCCAGACAGTACTAGTTCCTCCAGACAGTAATATTTCCTCCAGACAGTAATAGTATCCCCCCCCCCCACCTATTGAGGAACCCTGCCCTACATAGTGTGCTACCCTTGGCCCAAGCCATAATTCAGATCTGCCACCTATCTCCACGGCACACCGCTCCCTTCTCAAATCCCATGCCACATCATCATGATCCACCCTAGAGAATGATCTACAGCCTTAGGTTTCCATTCTAAAGACGTCTTGTGTTTCTTGCCTCCCCCTCTATCCATCTGAATGGGAATCACACCTGGCTTGGCCTTCAAGTGTTGAGGTGAGGGCATCCTATTGTATCCCTTACTGTAATTTATAGGCTGGCACAGTACTGGGATTCCTGTGTCTCTGAGGAGTGTTATGAGTGGCGGGTAGTGGGGTTAGTGTGGCTGGGCCTGGGCCTGGGCTTGTGGAGGGAGGGAAGGATGGAGAGAGCGAGAGAGGGAGGGAGAGAGAGAGAGAGAGGGGGGAGGGAGAGAGGGAGGGAGGGAGAGAGAGAGTGAGAGAGAGCGAGAGAGGGAGGGAGGGAGAGAGAGGGAGAGTAAAGCAGGGAAGGGATCAAAGAGCTGGGCCTTGGCGGTGGATTCCCAGATGTGAGCGTGGAGTGCCGTGCGGCACGGTGACGAGGCCTCTGGGAGTTCCCTCGGCGAAGCCCGGCCATATTTCTAACCCATCAGTCACAGTGACCTGCGGCTCTGGTTACAGCGCTACGGTTTGTGTTTGTGTGTGTGTGCTTTTGTGTGTCTGTGTGTGTAACATTACATCCAGGGCCACAGGAGTATAGAGTGTCTGTCGTCTGGACAGACACTCCCCTTGGTATGGCAACATTCCCCCAGGAACACGTCACTGTGATCATCCAGAGGTTATCCCCAGCCCTGTCGCCCTGAGTTACCCCCAGCCCTATCGCCCTGAGTTACCCCCAGCCCTGTCGCCCTGAGTTACCCCCAGCCCTGTCGCCCTGAGTTACCCCCAGCCCTGTCGCCCTGAGATACCCCCAGCCCTATCGCCATGAGTTACCCCCAGCCTTTACCCCCAGCCCTGTCGCCCTGAGTTACCTTTTACCCCCAGCCCTGTCGCCCTGAGTTACCCCCAGCCTTTACCCCCAGCCCTGTCGCCCTGAGTTACCTTTTACCCCCAGCCTTGTCGCCCTGAGTTACCCCCAGCCCTGTCGCCCTGAGTTACCCCCAGCCCTGTCACCCTGAGTTACCCCCAGCCTTTACCCCCAGCCCTGTCGCCCTGAGTTACCCCCAGCCTTTACCCCCAGCCCTGTCGCCCTGAGTTACCCCTTAACCATTATATTAGGACCACTGGCCTGACTGGCTCCAACAGAACTTCAGCATTAACCATTCTATTAGGACCACTGGCCTGACTGGCTCCAACAGACCTTCAGCCACAACACTGAGACTTCCACTGAACCAAGAGTTGAGTAGAGTAGGTCCTTATGAGTCTCTATGGAAAACCCTTTTCAGGGAATTGTTATGATGCTGCTCTGGGTCTCAGGAAATCAAATGAATTACAGTGGGAGAAGGAGAGTCAAATAAATAGTCTAGACCTGTAACTACTGCATGGCAATGCATCCCTAACAATAACGCAACCGATTGTAACCAGTCTGAGAAGCCAGAGAAAGAGGTGAAACCACAGCTTTTATATGATGTCTGTTTTTAGTCGACATTAAACTGAGGGCCAGGAGTTATTACGTGACCTGACATGGAAAAACTCTCAGCCCTTGTTAAAGCCTGTTGAATAATTAGGACCCAGAGATGGTACAGTAAATTGAATAATTAGGACCCAGAGATGTTACAGTAAATTGAATAATTAGGACCAAGAGATGGTACAGTACATTGAATAATTAGGACCCAGAGATGTTACAGTAAAGTTAATAATTAGGACCAAGAGATGGTACAGTAAATTGAATAATTAGGACCCAGAGATGTTACAGTAAAGTGAATAATTAGGACCAAGAGATGGTACAGTAAATTGAATAATTAGGACCCAGAGATGGTACAGTAAATTGAATAATTAGGACCCAGAGATGTTACAGTAAATTGAATAATTAGGACCCAGAGATGTTACAGTTAAGTGAATAATTAGGACCAAGAGATGGTACAGTAAATTGAATAATTAGGACCCAGAGATGGTACAGTAAATTGAATAATTAGGACCCAGAGATGGTACAGTAAATTTAATAATTAGGACCCAGAGATGTTACAGTAAAGTGAATAATTAGGACCAAGAGATGGTACAGTAAATTGAATAATTAGGACCCAGAGATGGTACAGTAAAATGAATAATTAGGACCCAGAGATGGTACAGTAAATTGCATAATTAGGACCCAGAGATGGTACAGTAAATTGAATAATTAGGACCAAGAGATGGTACAGTAAATTGAATAATTAGGACCCAGAGATGGTACAGTAAAATGAATAATTAGGACCCAGAGATGGTACAGTAAAATGAATAATTAGGACCCAGAGATGGTACAGTAAATTGAATAATTAGGACCAAGAGATGGTACAGTAAATTGAATAATTAGGACCAAGAGATGGTACAGTAAATTGAATAATTAGGACCCAGAGATGGTACAGTAAATTGAATAATTAGGACCCAGAGATGGTTCAGTAAATTGAATAATTAGGACCCAGAGATGGTACAGTAAAATGAATAATTAGGTCGCATCACATATTCATGAGGAAATCCTGAACCTAACCATAATTCACCCATCAGTCCAGTGTGGTAGGGCAAGTCCTGTGGGGCGGTATGCCATGTGTGTGGAGTCCAGCTGAACCACACATAGCTTTTAGTAGTTCAGACGCGTGAGTTTACGGTCACTATTTACAACCTTCAGAAATCACACTGACGTTCATAGCTGTGGGCCATCAGCCTGGCTGTTTTGAAGTCACACTTTACGGGTGAGCATGAATAGAATCCAATTACTAACAAATGTGTGAGTGTGTGTTAGAGAGAGAAAAAAAGAGGGAGAGAGAAAAGAGAAAAGAGAGAGAAAGAGAAGAGAGAGAGAGAATAACCTTTAGCTATTGTTATCTGTAATGGTTTTCTATGCTGATATTTACTCTGGCTGTCCTCTAACTTTCCCTCCCTCCATGTCTCTCTCTCTGATGTGTCAGCAGTCAGAGTGTATAGTTTGACAGGGCCAAAGAGAGCCAGGCGATATTTAGAGTGAAATGTCTAAAGTGAGTTCCTCAGGGAGAGAGGGAGAGAGAGGGGAGAGAGAGAGGAGAGAGAGAGAGAGAGGAGAGAGGGGAAAGAGAGAGAGAGAGAGGAGAGAGAGAGAAAGAGAGAGAAAGGAGAGACATAGAGAGAGAGAGAGGAGAGAGAGAGAGAGAGAGAGAGAGAGAGAGAGGAGAGAAAGGGGAGAGAGAGAGAGAGAGAGCGAGGAGAGAGAGAAAGAGAGAGAAAGGAGAGAGAGAGAGAGAGAGAGAGAGAGAGGGAGAGAGAGGGGGAGAGAGAGAGAGAGAGCGAGGAGAGAGAGAAAGGGGAGAGAGAGAGAGAGAGAGAGAGAGAGAGAGAGGGGAGAGAGAGAGAGAGGGGAGATAGAGAGGGGAGAGAGAGAGAGAGGAGAGAGAGAGAAAGAGAGAGAGATAGAGAGGAGAGAGGGGAGAGAGAGAGAGGAGAGATAGAGATAAAGAGAGAGATAGAGAGAGAGAGGGGAGATAGAGAGGGAGAGACCAGAGAGAGGGAGAGACCAGAGAGCGGGAGAGACCAGAGAGCGGGAGAGACCAGAGAGAGGGGGAGACCAGAGAGAGGGAGAGACCAGAGAGAGAGGGAGACCAGAGAGAGGGAGAGACCAGAGAGAGGGGAGACCAGAGAGAGGGAGACCAGAGAGAGGGAGAGACCAGAGAGAGGGAGAGACCAGAGAGAGGGAGAGACCAGAGAGCGGGAAAGACCAGAGAGCGGGAGAGACTAGAGAGAGGGGAAGACCAGAGAGCGGGAGAGACTAGAGAGAGGGGGAGACCAGAGAGAGGGAGAGACCAGAGAGAGGGGGAGACCAGAGAGAGGGAGAGACCAGAGAGCGGGAAAGACCAGAGAGAGGGAGAGACTAGAGAGACGGAAAGACCAGGGAGCGGGAAAGACCAGAGAGAGGGGGAGACCAGAGAGAGGGAGAGACCAGAGAGAGGGAGAGACTAGAGAGAGGGGAAGACCAGAGAGCGGGAGAGACTAGAGAGAGGGGGAGACCAGAGAGAGGGAGAGACCAGAGAGCGGGAAAGACCAGAGAGAGGGAGAGACTAGAGAGAGGGAAAGACCAGAGAGCGGAAAAGACCAGAGAGAGGGAAAGACCAGAGAGAGGGGGAGACCAGAGAGAGGGAGTGACCAGAGAGAGGGGGAGACCAGAGAGAGGGGGAGACCCGAGAGAAGGAGAGACCAGAGAGCGAGAGCAAAAGGCCAGAAAATCTCTGGTATCTACAGGCTGTTTATTATCTAAGTGTAAGGGCTCAGACACACCAATAGCGTTTGGAGACTGCGAGTACTTAGCACCTCCGAAGGTAATTAATCGCACCGATTTTACTTGTAGAATCTTGTGCAAAATGTTGGCAGTCAAACGTCTACAGCTGGTAGTCCCTAAAAACTCAGCGCACTGAATGATTGGCTCACGAATGCTCGATCCGCATTGGGTGGGATGTGTGCTATGCCCGAACTGCATGCGGTATTCTCCATAAGGAAACAGTTATTGTATATTATCTAAGTATAGGTAAATGTCCGCAGGTATACACACTGCGGTTGACCCGTGTTTATAGTACACGTCAGAACTTACTTAGGATGTTCCGATCACACTTGAGATTGAGTTTTGTGGTTTGGATTTGACTTTTGAGAGTGTATAGTTTAAGCATTTTTGAAAGATTTGGTTAGGCTGCGGGCTGGCTACGATACCCTAACAGCTTTTCTACCGTATAGCTTGGGATGGAAATGTTCCCTTCATCCATTCTAAATCTAAAAATGCCAAGGAACCAACTGAAAACCCACTATGACAGCTCTGTGACCTTTGACCCCCTCAGTTCTAACACTCATTGCTGACCCGTAACAGTGTGATTAGCAGGGTGGAAAAACTACATTCCCCCACTGGTGCTAATTGATACTGTGATGCTAATTGATACTGTAATGCTAATTGATACTGTGATGCTAATTGATACTGTAATGCTAATTGATACTGTGATGTTAATGTTACTGTAATGTTAATTGATACTGTAATGTTAATGTTACTGTAATGTTAATTGATACTGTAATGTTAATGTTACTGTAATGTTAATTTATACTGTAATGTTAATTGATACTGTAATGTTAATTGATACTGTAATGTTAATTGATACTGTAATGTTAATGTTACTGTAATGTTAATTGATACTGTAATGTTAATGTTACTGTAATGTTAATTTATACTGTAATGTTAATGTTACTGTAATGTTTATTGATACTGTAATGTTAATGTTACTGTAATGTTAATTTATACTGTAATGTTAATTGATACTGTAATGTTTATTGATACTGTAATGTTAATTGATACTGTAATGTTAATTGATACTGTGATGCTTATTGATACTGTAATGTTAATTGATATTGTAATGTTAATTGATACTGTGATGCTTATTGATACTGTAATGTTAATTGATACTGTAATGTTAATGTTACTGTAATGTTAATTGATACTGTAATGTTAATGTTACTGTAATGTTAATTTATACTGTAATGTTAATTGATACTGTAATGTTTATTGATACTGTAATGTTAATTGATACTGTAATATTAATGTTACTGTACTGTTAATTGATACTGTAATGTTAATTGATACTGTAATGTTAATTGATACTGTAATGTTAATGTTACTGTAATGTTAATTGATACTGTAATGTTAATTGTTACTGTAATGTTAATTGATACTGTAATGTTAATGTTACTGTAATGTTAATTGATACTGTAATGTTAATTGATACTGTAATGTTAATTTATACTGTAATGTTAATTGATACTGTAATGTTAATGTTACTGTAATGTTAATTTATACTGTAATGTTAATTTATACTGTAATGTTAATTTATACTGTAATGTTAATGTTACTGTAATGTTAATTGATACTGTAATGTTAATTGTTACTGTAATGTTAATTGATACTGTAATGTTAATGTTACTGTAATGTTAATTGATACTGTAATGTTAATTGATACTGTAATGTTAATTGATACTGTAATGTTAATGTTACTGTAATGTTAATTGATACTGTAATGTTAATTTATACTGTAATGTTAATTTATACTGTAATGTTAATGTTACTGTAATGTTAATTGATACTGTAATGTTAATTGTTACTGTAATGTTAATTGATACTGTAATGTTAATGTTACTGTAATGTTAATTGATACTGTAATGTTAATTTATACTGTACTGTTAATTTATACTGTAATGTTTATTGATACTGTAATGTTAATTGATACTGTAATATTAATGTTACTGTACTGTTAATTGATACTGTAATGTTAATTGATACTGTAATGTTAATTGATACTGTAATGTTAATGTTACTGTAATGTTAATTGATACTGTAATGTTAATTGTTACTGTAATGTTAATTGATACTGTAATGTTAATGTCACAGATTGGGGAAATATTGCCAGTCACTGTTGACACTGTTTTGTTCATAACTCCAGACTTTAATTCACTAGTTGTGTTAGACAACAGTAGACAACAAGCACTGCAGGACATCACATGCAAGGGGCCAATATAGCTCAGTGGAGGCTGCTGAGGGGAGGACAGCTCATAATAATGTCTGGAATGGAGTCAATGGAATGGTACCAAGCATATGGTTTCCATGTGGCTGATACCATTCCGTTGACTCCATTCCAGCCGTTACTATGTGGCGTTCTCCCTCAGCAGCCTCCACTGCTCAAGTGTCTTTGTATTTTGGCACTGCTCAATTCACTAAGGGGGACAGATCCCTCAGTTTTGATCACGGAGCTGCCCAGTCACATCTGTGTTGTTGTAACCATGTACACCATGTAAAATAAGACATATATTAAGCATATTACACCAGTACAGAACAGCTTTCTATTGGGACGAGAACCAGATCAGACCTGCCCTCTCCATTTTTTTAAATCTCTTTTTGACATTCTCTCGCTCTCTTTTGGTTCCTGCTGTCTCTTCCCTTCTCTCTGATCCTGCTCTCTCTTCCCCCCCCCTCTCTCTCTCTCTCTTCCCCTCTCTTTCTCTCTCTCTCTCTCTCTTGGTTCTTGCTCTCTCTTCCCCTCTCCCTCTCTCTCTCTCTTCCCCTCTCTCTCTCTCTCTCTCTCTTCCCCTTTCTCCCTTTCTCCCTCTCTCTCTGTTCTTGCTCTCTTCCCCTCTCTCTCTCTTTCTCCCTCTCTCTCTGTTCTTGCTCTCTCTTCCCCTCTCTCTCTTTCTCTCTCTCTCTCTCTCTCTCTCTCTCTCTCTCTCTCTCTCTCTCTGTTCTTGCTCTCTTTTCCCTTCTCTCTCCTCCCCCTTTCTGAGAATCAGATGCCTTTCAGTATGGCAGACCTGGCTGTGGAGAGTTCAGCCAAGTAAGAGATGTCTGTCCTGGAGAAGAGAAGAGAAGGGGGAAGAAGGGGAATGGATGGTGGCAGATGCCTGAGCGATCCGTCAGATGATACACAACAGATGGCTCAATATTCTGCCGTCTGTTTTAAAGAACCACACCGACCGACGAGGGCAGGCCACGGGGGGGGTTTTGGGGGCAGCAAGGCAACTCGATGGATAGGACTCGCACACACACGCACACACACACACGCACACACAGAACACTCTTTGTACAATGAGAAAAACCTAGGATTCCTTATGTCCTTGTTCTGAGTCTCTTTATGGATATTACACATGGCTGGCTCTTTATTTCCTCTGCTTCTGTGCAGGTAAATTCATTATAGACAGGAATATTATTATTATAGCTCAGGAACTTTGGCGACTACTAAGTATTTAAAACCTCCCGTTTCGGGCTGGATTTGCCAATGAGTACGGTTACATGCACACGATAATGCGATTATCATGGATAGTTTAATTAAAAACGTTTACATGCTTTGCAAGAAGAACGATTCCCCTTAATAATCCTGTTTCCATGGACACAGCTGAAATCAGGCTACCTGATGGCACTCTGATGAATGCAGAACATCAATAAGAATAACAGAATACTACCACATGTTATTATTGGGAAGCATATTCTGATTCTGAGTTAGGACATAAAGTTTGTATGTGAAAACTACTTCTAAGGCATAGTTCAGTAGGTCAGTAGTTCAGTAGGTCAGTAGGTCAGTAACTCTGTAGTAGCTCAGCAGTTCAGTAGCTCTGTAGTTTAGTAGTTCAGTAGTTCAGTAACTCAGTAGTTCAGTAGGTTAGTAGTTCAGTAGTTCAGTAACTCAGTAGTTCAGTAACTCAGTAGTTCAGTAGGTTAGTAGTTCAGTAGTTCAGTAACTCAGTAGTTCAGTAACTCAGTAGTTCAGTAGTTCTGTAGTTCAGTAGTTCAGTAACTCAGTAGTTCAGTAACTCAGTAGTTCAGTAGGTTAGTAGCTCAGTAGCTCAGTAGCTCAGTAGCCCAGTAGTTCAGTAGCTCAGTAGTTCAGTAGGTTAGTAGCTCAGTAGTTCAGTAGCTCAGTAAGTTAGTAGGTTAGTAGTTCAGTAGTTCAGTAGGTTAGTAGCTCAGTAGTTCAGTAACTCAGTTGTTCAGTAATTCAGTAACTCAGTAGTTCAGTAACCCAGTAGTTCAGTAACCCAGTAGTTCAGTAACTCAGTAGTTCAGTAACTCAGTAACTCAGCAGTTCAGTAACTCTGTAGTTCAGTAACTCAGTAGTTCAGTAGTTCAGTAACTCGGGAGTTCAGTAACTCAGTAGTTCAGTAGTTCAGTAACTCAGGAGTTCAGTAACTCAGGAGTTCAGTAACTCAGTAGTTCAGTAGCTCAGTAGTTCAGTAACTCAGGAGTTCAGTAACTCAGTAGTTCAGTAGCTCAGTAGTAGTGGTTCTGGCTCAAGTCTGACCAATCATTGTGGTTGTAGCTCAGAAACTCAGCAGTTCAGTAGTAGCTCAGTAGTTCAGTTGCTTCTAAGGCATAGTTCAGTAGGTCAGTAGTTCAGTAGGTCAGTAGGTCAGTAACTCTGTAGTAGCTCAGTAGTTCAGTAGCTCTGTAGTTTAGTAGTTCAGTAGTTCAGTATTTCAGTAGCTGCTCAGTAGTTCTGTAGTTCAGTAGTTCAGTAACTCAGTAGTTCAGTAACTCAGTAGTTCAGTAACTCAGTAGTTCAGTAACTCAGTAGTTCAGTAACTCAGTAGTTCAGTAACTCAGTAGTTCAGTAGGTTAGTAGCTCAGTAGCTCAGTAGCTCAGTAGCCCAGTAGTTCAGTAGCTCAGTAGTTCAGTAGGTTAGTAGCTCAGTAGTTCAGTAGCTCAGTAAGTTAGTAGGTTAGTAGTTCAGTAGTTCAGTAGGTTAGTAGCTCAGTAGTTCAGTAACTCAGTTGTTCAGTAGTTCAGTAACTCAGTAGTTCAGTAACCCAGTAGTTCAGTAACCCAGTAGTTCAGTAACTCAGTAGTTCAGTAACTCAGTAACTCAGCAGTTCAGTAACTCTGTAGTTCAGTAACTCAGTAGTTCAGTAGTTCAGTAACTCAGGAGTTCAGTAACTCAGTAGTTCAGTAGTTCAGTAACTCAGGAGTTCAGTAACTCAGTAGTTCAGTAGCTCAGTAGTTCAGTAACTCAGGAGTTCAGTAACTCAGTAGTTCAGTAGCTCAGTAGTAGTGGTTCTGGCTCAAGTCTGACCAATCATTGTGGTTGTAGCTCAGAAACTCAGCAGTTCAGTAGTAGCTCAGTAGTTCAGTTGCTCAGTAGTTCAGTCGCTCAGTAGCACAGTAGTTCAGTAACCCAGTAGTTCAGTAACTCAGTAGTTCAGTAACTCAGTAGTTCAGTAACTCTGTAGTTCAGTAACTCAGTAGTTCAGTAGTTCAGTAACTCAGGAGTTCAGTAACTCAGTAGTTCAGTAGTTCAGTAACTCAGGAGTTCAGTAACTCAGGAGTTCAGTAACTCAGTAGTTCAGTAGCTCAGTAGTTCAGTAACTCAGGAGTTCAGTAACTCAGTAGTTCAGTAGCTCAGTAGTAGTGGTTCTGGCTCAAGTCTGACCAATCATTGTGGTTGTAGCTCAGAAACTCAGCAGTTCAGTAGTAGCTCAGTAGTTCAGTTGCTCAGTAGTTCAGTCGCTCAGTAGCACAGTAGTTCAGTAACCCAGTAGTTCAGTAACTCAGTAGTTCAGTAACTCAGTAGTTCAGTAACTCTGTAGTTCAGTAACTCAGTAGTTCAGTAGTTCAGTAACTCAGGAGTTCAGTAACTCAGTAGTTCAGTAGTTCAGTAACTCAGGAGTTCAGTAACTCAGGAGTTCAGTAACTCAGTAGTTCAGTAGCTCAGTAGTTCAGTAACTCAGGAGTTCAGTAACTCAGTAGTTCAGTAGCTCAGTAGTAGTGGTTCTGGCTCAAGTCTGACCAATCATTGTGGTTGTAGCTCAGAAACTCAGCAGTTCAGTAGTAGCTCAGTAGTTCAGTTGCTCAGTAGTTCAGTCGCTCAGTAGCACAGTAGTTCAGTAGCTCAGTAGTTCAGTAACTCTATAGTAGCTCAGTAGTTCAATAGCTCTGTAGTTTAGTAGTTCAGTAGTTCAGTATTTCAGTAGCTGCTCAGTAGTTCAGTAGTTTAGTAACTCAGTAGT
>NC_048569.1:92704326-92721826 GCF_013265735.2 Oncorhynchus mykiss | reverse complement strand
CTCCTTTCAGCTCCTCCACCCAGCCAGACTACTGTCCCTGTCTGCTCCTTTCAGCTCCTCCACCCAGCCAGACTACTGTCCCTGTCTGCTCCTTTCATCTCCTCCACCCAGCCAGACTACTGTCCCTGTCTGGTCCTTTCAGTTCCTCCACCCAGCCAGACTACTGTCCCTGTCTGCTCCTTTCATCTCCTCCACCCAGCCAGACTACTGTCCCTGTCTGCTCCTTTCAGCTCCTCCACCCAGCCAGACTACTGTCCCTGTCTGCTCCTTTCAGCTCCTCCACCCAGCCAGACTACTGTCCCTGTCTGCTCCTTTCAGCTCCTCCACCCAGCCAGACTACTGTTCCTGTCTGCTCCTTTCAGCTCCTCCACCCAGCCAGATTACTGTCCCTGTCTGCTCCTCCACCCAGCCAGACTACTGTCCCTGTCTGCTCCTCCACCCAGCCAGACTGCTGTCCCTGTCTGCTCTATGGGCCCCTCTTTGCCTCTAGGAGGGTAGTGGTTATTGTTGAAGCGTAACCCTCCTCTGGTGTAGTTATGCCTTTTATCCCCGGATTTGAAGCGTGGGTCCTGGGCTGTCGGGGGAGTGATACTTACAGAGTTACAAAAGAACAGAGGAGAATTGAGGTCTATTAACTAAGCCTAGTGTTTACAGTCAAATGGTGTGTTACACACACACACACCCATACACACACACACCCATACACACACACACACACACACACACACACACACACACACACACACACACACACACACACTCACCCTCACCTCACTCACACACACACACACACACACACACACACACACACACACACACACACACACACTCAAAGGGAAGAGGCAGGGACGGCTCATTTGGTGACGTTAAGAGCTGACATCTGTTCAGAGATTCAGTAGTGGACTTTACCTGCGGCAAGCACGTTAGCTCTATTCAAATAGATAAATAATAAATAAACTGTTAGGGTGTGCCTGTGTGTGTGTCACGACTTCCGCCGAGGTCGGCCCCTCTCCTTGTTCGGGCGGCATTCGGCGGTCGACGTCACCGGTCTTCTAGCCAGCGCTGATCCATTTTTCATTTTCCATTGGTTTTGTCTTTATTTTCTACGCACCTGGTTTTCATTATCCAATTACATGTTAATGTATTTAACCCCGTGTTTTGTTGTGCGTGATTATTTCTATGTTCAGTTCGGTTCCTGATGGCTGGTTCTTCGACGGGTGCTGTGTTTACCCTGTGTGTAATATTTACGCTTGGTATTTTGGTCAAGTGTATTTGTTTACCTTGTGCCTTTATTTTTTGAGTAAAGTACGTTGCTCACTCATTTTGCTCTCCTGCGCCTGACTTCATGCACCAGCTACACTCACCTTCTGACAGTGTGTAAAGACCTGACAGGAAATGACTGGTCTTAGTATTAGTGACAGGAAATGACTGGTCTTAGTATTAGTGACAGGAAATTACTGGTCTTAGTATTAGTGACAGGAAATGACTGGTCTTAGTATTAGTGACAGGAAATGACTGGTCTTAGTATTAGTGACAGGAAATTACTGGTCTTAGTATTAGTGACAGGAAATGACTGGTCTTAGTATTAGTGACAGGAAATGACTGGTCTTAGTATTAGTGACAGGAAATGACTGGTCTTAGTATTAGTGACAGGAAATTACTGGTCTTAGTATTAGTGACAGGAAATGACTGGTCTTAGTATTAGTGACGGTAAATGACTGGTCTTAGTATTAGTGACAGGAAATGAATGGCCTTAGTATTAGTGACAGGAAATGACTGGTCTTAGTATTAGTGACAGGAAATGAATGGCCTTAGTATTAGTGACAGGAAATGACTGGTCTTAGTATTAGTGACGGTAAATGACTGGTCTTAGTATTAGTGACAGGAAATGAATGGCCTTAGTATTAGTGACAGGAAATTACTGGTCTTAGTATTAGTGACAGGAAATTACTATCACTAATAGGAACCAGAGAACTGTTGAGTTAAATCGTTCTAGGAGATGTTTTGCCAATGAACAGTTTCCAGTCCAGCCAGCCTCCTCCCCACTTATCACAGCCAGCCTCCTCCCCACTTATCACAGCCAGCCTCCTCCCCACTTATCACAGCCAGCCTCCTCCCCACTTATCACAGCCAGCCTCCTCCCCACTTATCACAGCCAGCCTCCTCCCCACTTATCACAGCCAGCCTCCTCCCCACTTATCACAGCCAGCCTCCTCCCCACTTATCACAGCCAGCCTCCTCCCCACTTATCACAACCAGCCTCCTCCCCACTTATCACAGCCAGCCTCCTCCCCACTTCTCACAGCCACTCTCCTCCCCACCTCTCACAGCCAGCCTCCTCCCCACTTCTCACAGTCAGCCTCCTCCCCACCTCTCACAGCCAGCCCCTCTCCACTTCTCACAGCCAGCCTCCCACCACCTCTCACAGCCAGCCTCCTACCCCCCCTCACAGCCAGCCTCCTCCCCCCCTCTCACAGCCAGCCTCCTCCCCCCCTCTCACAGCCAGCCTCCTCCCCACCTCTCACAGCCAGTCTCCCCCTCACAGCCAGCCCCCCCCTCTCACAGCCAGCTTCCCACCCCTCTCACAGCCAGCCTCCTCCCCACCTCTCACAGCCAGCCCCCCCCCTCTCACAGCCAGCATCCCCCCCCCTCTCACAGCCAGCCTCCTCCCCCCCTCTCACAGCCAGCCTCCTCCCCACCTCTCACAGCCAGTCTCCCCCTCACAGCCAGCCCCCTCCTCTCACAGCCAGCTTCTCCCCCTCTCACAGCCAGCCTCCCCCCTCTCACAGCCAGCCTCCCCCCTCACAGCCAGCTTCCCCCCTCCCTCTCACAGCCAGCCTCCTCCCCACCTTTCACAGCCATTCTCCCCCCCCCCTCTCACAGCTAGCCTCCTCCCCACCTCTCACAGCCAGCCTCCTCCCCACCTTTCACAGCCATTCTCCCCCCCCACCTCTCACAGCCAGCATCCCCCCCCCCTCACACCAGGTTCCCCCCACCTCTCACAGCCAGCCTCCTCACCCCTCTCACACCCAGACTCCTCCTCTCTCTCTCCTCACAGCCAGACTCCTCCTCTCTCTCTCCTCACACCCAGACTCCTCCTCGCTCTCTCCTCACAGCCAGCCTCCTCACCCCCTCTCACACCCAGACTCCTCCTCGCTCTCTCCTCACAGCCAGACTCCTCCTCTCTCTCTCCTCACACCCAGACTCCTCCTCGCTCTCTCCTCACAGCCAGCCTCCTCACCCCTCTCACAGCCAGACTCCTCTCTCTCTCTTCACAGTGTGTGTGTGTGTGTGCGTGTGCGTGTGTGCGCACGTGTGTGTGTTGCGTGTGTGTGTGTGCGTGCGTGTGTGTGTGGGTGTGTTGTGTGTGTCTGTGTGCGTCTGTGGGTGGGTGGGTGTATT
This sequence comes from Oncorhynchus mykiss, assembly GCF_013265735.2. Taxonomy (NCBI): domain Eukaryota; kingdom Metazoa; phylum Chordata; class Actinopteri; order Salmoniformes; family Salmonidae; genus Oncorhynchus; species Oncorhynchus mykiss. Next base: position 92,718,424 of record NC_048569.1, on the reverse strand, counting down.
AGTGAGTTATAGCCATTGGCAATAGGTGTGTGTTTGTGTGTATATACTGCCATACACAGAGGCCTGCCAAGGTGCTGGTGGTTCTCCATGTCTTTATGTTGCCAGTTTTCCCTGTTAGGTTTGTGTTTATACTGATCCTATATGGCAGAGACTGGCCATGGTGCTGAAGGGGACTGTCTGTGTGTGTCAGTGTGTTTGCATGCATACTTGAGTTGAATCCTTGTCAGTGTTCCATCCTGTAGGTTTGTTTGTGTGTATGTGGCCATATGCACGGCCTATCCAGTACCATGGTGGTTTTGGAGACTGTAAGAGACGAGACAGACAGCACCACACCAATATCAACTGTCTGTCTGTCTGTCTGTCTGTCTGTCTGTCTGTCTGTCTGTCTGTCTGTCTGTCTGTCTGAAATAGTCGTGTTATGGTTCCCTCAGGGTGTGGACTGGAAGGATGTCTTCAATACTCTGTTCATCTCTTTCTCTGTCTTTACTTGGACTTCACGTCCTCTGTCATTCTGTTTTTAACCTCTCCCAATAAAGTATGTCTGGAACATGTAGCCGGTAGTCTGGCTTGTCTGAAATCAACGGGACAATCTATGTAGTTAATAAGAAACCAAACACTCAAACTCTCTTTCTCCTTTATCTCTCCCCCAACTTTCCCTCTCTCACTCCTCCCCCTGTCCCTCTCCATCCATCCCTCCCTCCCTCCTCTTCCTGTCCCTCTCCCTCCTACCCTCCCTCACTCCTCCTACTGTCCCTCTCCATCCCTCCCTCCCTCCTCCTACTGTCCCTCTCCATCCCTCCCTCCCTCACTCCTCCTACTGTCCCTCTCCATCCCTCCCTCCCTCCCACCTCCCTCTGTCCCTCTCCCTCCCACCCTCCCTCACTCCTCCTACTGTCCCTCTCCATCCCTCCCTCCCTCACTCCTCCTTACTGTCCCTTACCATCCCTCCCTCTCTCACTCCTCCTCCTGTCCCTCTCCCTCCCACCCTCCCTCACTCCTCCTACTGTCCCTCTCCATCCCTCCCTCCCTCCTCCTACTGTCCCTCTCCATCTATCCCTCCCTCCCTCCTCCTCCTGTCCCTCTCCCCCCTCCCTCCCTCCTACCCTGTCCCTCTCCCTCCCTCCCTCTTCCTCCTGTCCCTCTCCATCCCTCCCTCACTCCTCCTACTGTCCCTCTCCCTCCCTCCCTCCTCCTACTGTCCCTCTCCATCCCTCCCTCCCTCTTCCTTCTGTCCCTCTCCATCCCTCCCTCCCTCACTCCTCCTACTGTCCCTCGCCATCCCTCCCTCCCTCCCACCTCCCCCTGTCCCTCTCCCTCCCCTCTCTCCCTCTTCCTCCTGTCCCTCGCCATCCCTCCCTCCCTCCTCCCCTGTCCCCCTCCCTCCCTCTTCCTCCTGTCCCTCTCCATCCCTCCCTCCCTCCTCCCTCCTCCCCCTGTCCCTCTCCCTCCCTCCCTCCCTCCCCTGTCCTTCTCCCTCCCTCCCTCACTCCTTCCCCTGTCCCTCTCCCTCCCTCCCTCTTCCTCCTGTCCCTCTCCATCCCTCCCTCCCTCCCTCCTCCCCTGTCCCTCTCCATCCCTCCCTCCCTCCCTCCTCCCCTGTCCCCCTCCCTCCCTCTTCCTCCTATCCCTCTCCATCCCTCCGTCCCTCCTCCCTCCTCCCCCTGTCCCTCTCCCTCCCTCCCTCCCCTGTCCTTCTCCCTCCCTCCCTCACTCCTTCCCCTGTCCCTCTCCCTCCCTCCCTCTTCCTCCTGTCCCTCTCCATCCCTCCCTCACTCCTCCTACTGTCCCTCTCCCTCCCTCCCTCCTCCTACTGTCCCTCTCCATCCCTCCCTCCCTCTTCCTTCTGTCCCTCTCCATCCCTCCCTCCCTCACTCCTCCTACTGTCCCTCGCCATCCCTCCCTCCCTCCCACCTCCCCCTGTCCCTCTCCCTCCCCTCTCTCCCTCTTCCTCCTGTCCCTCGCCATCCCTCCCTCCCTCCTCCCCTGTCCCCCTCCCTCCCTCTTCCTCCTGTCCCTCTCCATCCCTCCCTCCCTCCTCCCTCCTCCCCCTGTCCCTCTCCCTCCCTCCCTCCCTCCCCTGTCCTTCTCCCTCCCTCCCTCACTCCTTCCCCTGTCCCTCTCCCTCCCTCCCTCTTCCTCCTGTCCCTCTCCATCCCTCCCTCCCTCACTCCTCCTACTGTCCCCCCCCTCCCTCCCTCTTCCTCCTGTCCCTCTCCATCCCTCCCTCCCTCCCTCCTCCCCTGTCCCTCTCCATCCCTCCCTCCCTCCCTCCTCCCCTGTCCCCCTCCCTCCCTCTTCCTCCTATCCCTCTCCATCCCTCCGTCCCTCCTCCCTCCTCCCCCTGTCCCTCTCCCTCCCTCCCTCCCCTGTCCTTCTCCCTCCCTCCCTCACTCCTTCCCCTGTCCCTCTCCCTCCCTCCCTCTTCCTCCTGTCCCTCTCCATCCCTCCCTCCCTCACTCCTCCTACTGTCCCCCCCTCCCTCCCTCTTCCTCCTGTCCCTCTCCATCCCTCCCTCCCTCCCTCCTCCCCGTCCCTCTCCATCCCTCCCTCCCTCCTCCCCTGTCCCTCTCCATCCCTTCCTCCCTCCCCTGTCCTTCTCCATTCCTCCACCCCTCCTCCTCCCTGTCCCTTTCATCCATCCCTCCTCCCCTGTCTCTCCATCCATCTATCCCTCTCCATCTTTTCATTCCTCCTCCCCGTCCTCCATCCCTCCTCCCCTGTTCCTCTCCATTCTTCCATCACCCCTCCCCTGTCACTCTCTATCCCTCCATCCCTCCTCCTCTGTCCCTCTCCATTCTTCCATCCCCCCTCCCCCTGTACCTCCCTCCATCTAACCCTCTCCCTCCCTCCTCCCCCTGTCCCTCCCTCAGAAGCATCATGAGTGTGTGACCAGTTGGGAGTTCTTGGTGTCTCTGAGGTCAGGGAAGCAGGGGGACTGCCCCCCTCCCCAGCGAGCCATGGGATTTGCTGCCGCCTGCGTGGAGAGCTGCTCCGCTGACAAACACTGCTCTGCCTCCAAGAAGTGCTGCTCCAATGGCTGCGGACACACCTGCCAGGCTCCAGCCAATCTCTATAAAGGTCCCACTATATCCACTTTGTGTACATGTTTATTTTAATCAATAGAGTGTGTGTGTGTGTGTGTTAAGACAGAAGGGGGTTGTTAAGACAGAAGGGGTGTGTGTGTGTGTGTGTGTGTTTGTGTTAAGACAGAAGGGGGTTGTTAAGACAGAAGAGGTGTGTGTGTGTGTATGTGTTGAGACAGAATGGGGGTGTTAAGACAGAAGGGGGGTGTTAAAGACAGAAGGGGGGGTGTCAAGATAGAAGGGGTGTGTGTGTGTTAAGACAGAAAGGTGTGTGTGTTAAGACAGAAGAGGGAAATGTTAAGACAGAAAGGTGTGTGTGTTAAGACAGAAGGGATGTGTGTGTTAAGACAGAAGGGATGTGTGTGTTAAGACAGAAGGGATGTGTGTGTTAAGACAGAAGGAATGTGTGTGTTAAGACAGAAGGGATGTGTGTTAAGACATATGGGATGTGTGTGTTAAGACATATGGGATGTGTGTGTTAAGACAGAAGGGATGTGTGTTAAGACATATGGGATGTGTGTGTTAAGACAGAAGGGATGTGTGTTAAGACATATGGGATGTGTGTGTTAAGACAGAAGTGGGGGGGATGTTAAGACAGAAGTGGGGGGGGGGTGTTAAGACAGAAGGGGGTGTTAAGACAGAAGGGGGGGGTGTCAAGATAGAAGGGGTGTGTGTGTGTTAAGACAGAAAGGTGTGTGTGTTAAGACAGAAGAGGGAACTGTTAAGACAGAAAGGTGTGTGTTAAGACAGAAGGGATGTGTGTGTTAAGACAGAAGGGATGTGTGTGTTAAGACAGAAGGGATGTGTGTTAAGACATATGGGATGTGTGTGTTAAGACATATGGGATGTGTGTGTTAAGACAGAAGGGATGTGTGTTAAGACATATGGGATGTGTGTGTTAAGACAGAAGGGATGTGTGTTAAGACATATGGGATGTGTGTGTTAAGACAGAAGTGGGGGGGGGTGTTAAGACAGAAGGGGGTGTTAAGACAGAAGGGGTGTGTGTGTGTGTGTGTTTGTGTTAAGACAGAATGGGGGTGTTAAGACAGAAGAGGTGTGTGTGTGTGTGTGTGTATGTGTTGAGACAGAATGGGGGTGTTAAGACAGAAGGGGGGGTGTTAAGACAGAAGGGGGGTGTCAATATAGAAGGGGTGTGTGTGTGTTAAGACAGAAAGGTGTGTGTGTTAAGACAGAAGAGGGAAATGTTAAGACAGAAAGGTGTGTGTGTTAAGACAGAAGGGGTGTGTGTGTTAAGACAGAAGGGATGTGTGTGTTAAGACAGAAGGGATGTGTGTGTTAAGACAGAAGGGATGTGTGTTAAGACATATGGGATGTGTGTGTTAAGACATATGGGATGTGTGTGTTAAGACAGAAGGGATGTGTGTGTTAAGACAGAAGGGATGTGTGTGTTAAGACAGAAGGGATGTGTGTGTTAAGACAGAAGGGATGTGTGTGTTAAGACAGAAGGGATGTGTGTTAAGACATATGGGATGTGTGTGTTAAGACAGAAGGGATGTGTGTTAAGACAGAAGGGATGTGTGTGTTAAGACAGAAGGGATGTGTGTTAAGATATATGGGATGTGTGTGTTAAGACAGAAGGGATGTGTGTTAAGACATATGGGATGTGTGTGTTAAGACAGAAGTGATGTGTTAAGACAGAAGGGATGTGTGTTAAGATATATGGGATGTGTGTGTTAAGACAGAAGGGATGTGTGTTAAGACATATGGGATGTGTGTGTTAAGACAGAAGGGATGTGTGTGTTAAAACAAGGGATGTGTGTGTTAAGACAGAAGGGGATGTTAAGACAGAAGAGATGTGTGTGTTATAACAGAAGGGGGTGTTAAGACAGAAGGGGGGGTGTTAAGACAGAAGGGGGGGGTGTTAAGACAGAAGGGGGGGTGTTCGTGTGTGACTCATTATTCTCCTCACCTGACCCATGCAGGCGTACCTCTGAAGCCCAGGAAGGACATACTATTTCTGGAGGACCAGCAGGGTCAACTGGAGGTCAGATGGATGTCAAAGTTCAATGTGACCATCGAGCCAGTCCTCTACATCCTGCAGCGCAGGTGGAACCACGGAATACACCCCAGCGAGGACGACGCCTCGCCCTGGCACACCGTCGTCATGGTAACAATCCCAACCTCCGACCCCTGGTTACCTTAAAGTGAATGAAGTGAAGCCCAAACGAGATCGTCCAAAGATATTCAATTACTTTTGTAACTGTTTGTGTCTATGTATTACTGAAAACCAACTCATGTCAGCACTAAAGCCTTCATCAAGGTGCTAAACTGTCTAGCCGTTGAAACTGCTCTCTCACCACCCATGCCAGTCTAAACTAGCCTGTTTGTGTATGTACGCCCACGTGTGTGTGTGTGTGTGTGTGTGTGTGCCCGCGCGCATGCATGTGTGTTTCTGTCTGTGTCTACAGTGTGTGTGTGTGTGGTGTAGGCTGAGGTTAGATAAATAACCCAGGCTTTAGGAGGGACCACAGCCAGTCATGGTTTTTGCACTGTTGCGTCCTGTCTAACTAAAGGTCCTCATTATGGTATTAGATGGCTGTGTGGAGGCAGACTCCCATCAGCCTCAGTTACATCATGAGGCCTGGAAAACATGGAGGAACTTAACAAGGGAGGCGTTCAACACACGGTGTAGTTCAGAAGAAGGAGTGCTGTGATCTCTACTCCAAACTCCATCAAATAGCATATTTATTTGACAAGTGATTCAACACACTCATGCTCATTCAGACACACAAACACTGCATGGATTAGAGTTGTACTGGAGTCAGTGGAAGAGAACTGACCTGGAGTCAGTGGAAGAGAACTGACCTGGAGTCAGTGGAATAGAGCTGAACTGGAGTCAGTGGAAGAGAACTGACCTGGAGTCAGTGGAATAGAGCTGGACTGGAGTCAGTGGAATAGAGCTGGACTGGAGTCAGTGGAAGAGAACTGACCTGGAGTCAGTGGAATAGAGCTGAACTGGAGTCAGTGGAAGAGAACTGACCTGCAGTCAGTGGAATAGAGCTGGACTGGAGTCAGTGGAAAAGAGTTGGACTGGAGTCAGTGGAATAGAGCTGGACTGGAGTCAGTGGAAGAGAGCTGGACTGGAGTCAGTGGAATAGAGCTGAACTGGAGTCAGTGGAAGAGAGCTGGACTGGAGTCAGTGGAAGAGAACTGGACTGGAGTCAGTGGAAGAGAACTGTACTGGAGTCAGTGGAATAGAGCTGAACTGGAGTCAGTGGAAGAGAGCTGGACTGGAGTCAGTGGAATAGAGCTGGACTGGAGTCAGTGGAAGAGAGCTGGACTGGAGTCAGTGGAAGAGAACTGGACTGGAGTCAGTGGAAGAGAACTGACCTGGAGTCAGTGGAAGAGAACTGACCTGGAGTCAGTGGAAGAGAGCTGGACTGGAGTCAGTGGAAGAGAGCTGGACTGGAGTCAGTGGAAGAGAACTGACCTGGAGTCAGTGGAAGAGAGCTGGACTGGAGTCAGTGGAAGAGAACTGGACTGGAGTCAGTGGAAGAGAACTGGACTGGAGTCAGTGGAAGAGAACTGTACTGGAGTCAGTGGAAGAGAACTGGACTGGAGTCAGTGGAAGAGAACTGGACTGGAGTCAGTGGAAGAGAACTGTACTGGAGTCAGTGGAAGAGAACTGGACTGGAGTCAGTGGAAGAGAGCTGGACTGGAGTCAGTGGAAGAGAACTGTACTGGAGTCAGTGGAAGAGAGCTGGACTGGAGTCAGTGGAAGAGAGCTGGACTGGAGTCAGTGGAAGAGAACTGTACTGGAGTCAGTGGAAGAGAGCTGGACTGGAGTCAGTGGAAGAGAACTGACCTGGAGTCAGTGGAAGAGAACTGACCTGGAGTCAGTGGAAGAGAACTGACCTGGAGTCAGTGGAAGAGAGCTGGACTGGAGTCAGTGGAAGAGAACTGGACTGGAGTCAGTGGAATAGAGCTGGACTGGAGTCAGTGGAAGAGAGCTGTACTGGAGTCAGTGGAATAGAGCTGGACTGGAGTCAGTGGAAGAGAACTGACCTGGAGTCAGTGGAAGAGAGCTGGACTGGAGTCAGTGGAAGAGAACTGGACTGGAGTCAGTGGAAGAGAGCTGGACTGGAGTCAGTGGAAGAGAACTTGACTGGAGTCAGTGGAAAAGAACTGACCTGGAGTCAGTGGAAGAGAACTGTACTGGAGTCAGTGGAAGAGAACTGGACTGGAGTCAGTGGAAGAGAACTGGACTGGAGTCAGTGGAAGAGAACTGTACTGGAGTCAGTGGAAGAGAACTGTACTGGAGTCAGTGGAAGAGAGCTGGACTGGAGTCAGTGGAAGAGAACTGGACTGGAGTCAGTGGAAGAGATCTAGACTGGAGTCAGTGGAAGAGAGCTGGACTGGAGTCAGTGGAAGAGAACTGACCTGGAGTCAGTGGAATAGAGCTGGACTGGAGTCAGTGGAAGAGAGCTGTAAGGTCTACTCTATGCTCTGTAAACGGACACTACCTGAAACACCATACAGTGAAACACAGGGAGAGACTATGACCATGTTACTCTGCAGTAATACTACTGGCTCTATTGTATGGAATTGAACTTTTTCAAGGCTCCACTCTGGTATAGGAAGGCTCTTCATTGCTCCTCCCTCCCTCCCTCCCTTTATCCATCCCTCCAACGCTCCCTTCCCCTCCATCCCTCCCCTCCTCTCATCCCTCCCTCCCCTCCACCCCTCCCCTCCTCTCATCCCTCCCTCCCCTCCATCCATCCCTCCCCTCCCCTCTATCCATCCATCTCTCTCTTCCCTCCCTTCCCCTCCATCCCTCCCCTCCATCCCTCCCTCCCCTCCCTCCATCCCTCCCTTCCCATCTATCCCTCCATCCCTCCCTCCCCTCCATCCCTCCCTTCCCCTCCATCCCTCCCCTCCATCCCTCCCTCCCCTCCCTCCATCCTCCCCTATATCCATCCATCCCTCCCCTCCAACCCTCCCTTCCTCTCCATCCCTCCCCTCCATCCCTCCCTCCCCTCCCTCCATCCCTCCCTCCCCTCCCTCCATCCCTCCCCTCTATCCATTCCTCCCTTCCCCTCCTTTCCATCCCTCCCTTCCCATCCATCCCTTCATCTCTCCCTCCCCTCCATCCATCCCTCCCTCCCTCCCCTCCATCCCTCCATCCCTCCCTCCATCCCTTTATCCATCCCTCCCTCCCATCCCTCATCCCTCCCCTATATCCATCCATCCCTCCCCTCCAACCCTCCCTTCCCCTCCATCCCTTCCCCTCCATCTTTCCCCTCTTCTCCATCCCTCCCTCCCCTCCATCCACTCTCCCTTCCCCTCAATCCCTCCCCTCTATCCATCCATCCCTCCCTTCCCCTCAATCCCTCCCCTCTATCCATCCATCCCTCCCTTCCCCTCCATCCCTCCCTCCCCTTCATCCATCCCTCCCCTCCTCACCACCCCTCCCCTTCATCCATCCTTCCCCTCCATCCCTCCCCTCCCCTCCTCTCCATCCCTCCCCTCCATCCCTACCTCCCCTCCCCTCCATCCCTCCCCTCCATCCCTACCTCCCCTCCCCTCCATCCATCCCTCCCCTCCATGCACATCAAATCAAATGTATTTATAAGGCCCTTCGTACATCTGCTGATATCTCAAAGTGCTGTACAGAAACCCAGCCTAAAACCTCAAACAGCAAGCAATGCAGGTGTAGAAGCACGGTGGCTAGGAAAAACTCCCTAGAAAGGCCGAAACCTAGAGAGGAACCAGGCTATGTGGGGTGGCCAGTCCTCTTCTATCTCCCCTCCATCCATCCCTCCCTCCCCTCCATTCCTCCATCCCTCCCCTCCATCCATCCCTACCTCCCCTCCATCCATCCCTCCCCTCCATCCCTCCCCTCCATCCCTCTATCCCTCCTCCCCTCCATCCCCTCCATCCTTGAACATTTTTTAAAACTTGAACAGGGTCAATATGGAGTAATATTATCTGACCTCTGACCTTTAACCCTCTGTAGACGATGGAGGACCGAGCGGTGCTGAAGGACATCCGTCCCCACAGGTGGTACCAGTTTAGGGTGAGCGCTGTCAACAGCCAGGGCACCCGCGGCTTCACCACCCCCAGCAAACACTTCTTCTCAACCAGAGGTAAGAGCACTACATCGGCACCTTTCAACAGACTCGTTCTGGTCACCAAGTCATCTTCACTAAGTTTTAACAAGATGAACGTCTTTGTCACAGAGTGTGAGCATTGCATCTCCACTATGACATTTTCCGGGATATATTCACAGTGCTTATCCCAGTGTAATTCTGTTACAATGCACACACACACACACACACACACACACACACACACACACACACACACACACACACACACACACACACACACACACACACACACACACACACAGACACACACACACACACACGCACACAGACACACACACACACACACACAGACACAAACACACACACACACACATAAGCACGCACACACACATTAGCACGCATACACACATTAGCACGCATACACACACACACACACACACACACACACACACACACGCACACATAAGCACGCACACACACACACACACACACACACACACACACACACACAGACACACACACACACACACACACACGCACACACGCACACAGACACACACACACATAAGCACGCACACACACACACACATAAGCATGCACACACTGGCTTGCGCTGCCTGTCAGATGTTTAACGTGTTCTGAAGCGTTAGAGAGAGATGTTCTGTTCTGGCAGAAATAAACCCTTTCCACAGCTGCAGTAAACAAATGTTTCCGAGCCAGGAGGAGGTTGTCTGTCCCTCTTGGCTGTCCTCTACACAGAATATGAGATGTCAGCCCAGGTCAGCAGACAGGAACAACTTTATTTTATTTATTTATTCAGAGATGAATCCATCTCCTCTCTCCAATGTTCTGGAGGACAGGGCGACTCCTAATGCCCGACCGCTGTGAGGTGTTTGTGTGTGTGCGTGTGTGTGAGGTTGCGTGCATGCGTGTGTGCACACTCGTGTGTATGCATGTGTATGTGTGTAATGTCTAAGTGGGTGTGCACGTATGTGTGTGTGTGCTGATTGGCATGTGTTAAATCCACGCCCATTCTCCCTCTGAAGGAGCCCAAAAATATCATGGTTAGCAGACTGAGGTAATGGGAACCCAATGCCAGGAATGGCTCCAGCCAAAGTAATTTATTTGAGGAATTATCCGCATTTGGTGTGAGTTCATGAGGCGGAAAGAAAAATATGCTATCTGGGCTGGGCTGGCCGACAGTGTCCTTGGCTGGGCTGGCCAACAGTGTCCTTGGCTGGGCTGGCCGACAGTGTCCTTGGCTGGGCTGGGCTGGCCGACAGTGTCCTTGGCTGGGCTGGGCTGGCCGACAGTGTCCTTGGCTGGGCTGGCCAACAGTGTCCTTGGCCGGTGGGTCGACAGTCTCCTTGGCTGGGCTGGCCGACAGTGTCCTTGGCTGGGCTGGCCGACAGTGTCCTTGGCTGGGCTGGGCTGGTCGACAGTGTCCTTGGCTGGGCTGGGCTGGTCGACAGTGTCCTTGGCTGGGCTGGGCGACAGTGTCCTTGGCTGGGCTGGGCGACAGTGTCCTTGGCTGGGCTGGGCGACAGTGTCCTTGGCTGGGCTGGCCGACAGTGTCCTTGGCTGGGCTGGCCGACAGTGTCCTTGGCTGGGCTGGGCTGGTCGACAGTGTCCTTGGCTGGGCTGGGCGACAGTGTCCTTGGCTGGGCTGGCCGACAGTGTCCTTGGCTGGGCTGGGCGACAGTGTCCTTGGCTGGGCTGGCCGACAGTGTCCTTGGCTGGGCTGGCCGACAGTGTCCTTGGCTGGGCTGGCCGACAGTGTCCTTGGCTGGGCTGGCCGACAGTGTCCTTGGCCGGTGGGCCGACAGTGTCCTTGACTGGGCTGGTCGACAGTGTCCTTGGCTGGGCTGGCCGACAGTGTCCTCGGCTGCGCTGGCCGACAGTGTCCTTGGCCGGTGGGCCGACAGTGTCCTTGACTGGGCTGATCGACAGTGTCCTTGGCTGGGCTGGCCGACAGTGTCCTTGGCTGGGCTGGCTGACAGTGTCCTTGGCCGGTGGGCCGACAGTGTCCTTGGCTGGGCTGGCCGACAGTGTCCTTGGCCGGTGGGTCGACAGTGTCCTTGGCTGGGCTGGCCGACAGTGTCCTTGGCTGGGCTGGGCTGGCCAACAGTGTCCTTGGCTGGTGGGCCGACAGTGTCCTTGGCCGGTGGGTCGACAGTGTCCTTGGCTGGGCTGGCCGACAGTGTCCTTGGCCGGTGGGTCGACAGTGTCCTTGGCTGGGCTGGCGGACAGTGTCCTTGGCTGGTGGGCCGACAGTGTCCTTGGTTGGTGGGCCGACAGTGTCCTTGGCCGGTGGGCCGACAGTGTCCTTGACTGGGCTGGTCGACAGTGTCCTTGGCTGGGCTGGCCGACAGTGTCCTTGGCTGGGCTGGCTGACAGTGTCCTTGGCCGGTGGGCCGACAGTGTCCTTGGCTGGGCTGGCCGACATTGTCCTTGGCCGGTGGGTCGACAGTGTCCTTGGCTGGGCTGGCCGACAGTGTCCTTGGCCGGTGGGTCGACAGTGTCCTTGGCTGGGCTGGGCTGGCCAACAGTGTCCTTGGCTGGTGGGCCGACAGTGTCCTTGGCCGGTGGGTCGACAGTGTCCTTGGCTGGGCTGGCCGACAGTGTCCTTGGCCGGTGGGTCGACAGTGTCCTTGGCTGGGCTGGCGGACAGTGTCCTTGGCTGGTGGGCCGACAGTGTCCTTGGTTGGTGGGCCGACAGTGTCCTTGACTTGGCTGGCGGACAGTGTCCTTGGCTGGTGGCCGACCAGTGTCCTTGGCTGGGCTGGCAGACAGTGTCCTTGGCTGGTGGGCCGACAGTGTCCTTGGTTGGTGGGCCGACAGTGTCCTTGACTTGGCTGGCGGACAGTGTCCTTGGATGGGCTGGCGGACAGTGTCCTTGGCTGGGCTGGCAGACAGTGTCCTTGGCTGGGCTGGCCGACAGTGTCCTTGACTGGTGGGCCGACAGTGTCCTTGGCTGGGCTGGCGGACAGTGTCCTTGGCTGGGCTGGCCGACAGTGTCCTTGACTGGGCTGGCCGACAGTGTCCTTGACTGGTGGGCCGACATTGTCCTTGGCTGGGCTGGCCTTCAGTGTCCTTGGCTGGGCTGGCGGACAGTGTCCTTGGCTGGGCTGGCGGACAGTGTCCTTGACTGGGCTGGCCGACAGTGTCCTTGGCTGGGCTGGTGGACAGTGTCCTTGACTGGTGGGCCGACAGTGTCCTTGGCTGGGCTGGCGGACAGTGTCCTTGGATGGGCTGGCGGACAGTGTCCTTGACTGGTGGGCCGACAGTGTCCTTGGCTGGGCTGGCTGACAGTGTCCTTGGCTGGGCTGAGGTGGCCAACAGTGTCCTTGGCCGGTGGGTCGACAGTGTCCTTGGCTGGTGGCCGACAGTGTCCTTGGCTGTGTCCGACAGTGTCCTTGGCTGGGCTGGCCGACGGTGTCCTTGACTGATGGGCCAACAGTGTTCTTGACTGATGGGCCAACAGTGTCCTTGACTGATGGGCCAACAGTGTCCTTGACTGGTGGGCCGACAGTGTCCTTGGCTGGGCTGGCCTAAAGTGTCCTTGGCTGGGCTGGCCTAAAGTGTCCTTGACTGGGCTGGCTGACAGTGTTCTTGACTGGTGGGCCGACAGTGTCCTTGACTGGTGGCCGACTGTGTCCTTGGCTGGTGGGCCGACATTGTCCTTGCCTGGTGGACCGACAGTATCCTTGCCTGGATGGCCGACAGTGTCCTTGGCTGGTGGGCCGACAGTATCCTTGGCTGGTGGGCCGACAGTGTCCTTGGCTGGTGGCCGACAATATCCTTGGCTGGTGGGCCGACAGTGTCCTTGGCTGGTGGGCCGACAGTGTCCTTGGCTGGTGGGCCGACAGTATCCTTGGCTGGTGGGCCGACAGTGTCCTTTGCTGGTGGGCCGACAGTGTCCTTTGCTGGTGGCCGACAGTATCCTTGGCTGGTGGGCCGACAGTATCCTTGCCTGGATGGCCGACAGTGTCCTTGGCTGGTGGGCTTAGTGCTATTCGGGCGTGTCCACCACTCAGCATCTTGCTGTGTAGTAGGGCCTGGTAATGTTAGGTTTAAGGCCTATAAGCGTTGACTGCTGTTATAGGCGTGTTTATCCTATCTACCTCATACTGAGAGGAATGGAGGGCGCTATATTGTCACTAAAGTATTGAGTATCCAAACTCCAAACACACAGACACATTATTTTCTACCCCAATAAGTAGTCTCCTCTGGTATTGTGAAACAATTGTGTTTTCAGATTACAAGACAGAAAACAATTGTGTTTTCAGATTACAAGACTGTGTTTCCCCATATATCCATATTCCCTGTCAGTCGCAGAGACAGGTCCTGACTGCTGTACACAGGGTGGCTTTATGAAAGATAAACACACACACACGCACGCACGCACGCACACACACACACACACACACACACACAGACCCTCTCAGCAGGGACAGAACCCTCCTTATTTCTCCTGTCTGTATTGTGTGTCACCACATATTATCCCAGTTAAAAATCAAATGTTGATTAAAGCAGGGCCAGGAAGAACGCCAGGGGCAGAGGTCACAGTGCAGGAAGCCCAGCAGATGAAAGGTACCCTGGGAGGCTGAATAACCCCAGTGACAGCTCGTCTCTGGTGACCTGAGAGAGAAAAGGAGAGAGAGGAAGAGAGAGAGAGAGACGGAGAGAGAGAGATGAGAGAGAGGAGGAGAGAGAGAGACGAAGAGAGAGAGAAACGGAGAGAAAGAGACGAGAGAAATGAGAGAGAGGAGGAGAGAGACGAGAGAGAGGAGGAGAGAGACGAGAAAGAGAGGAGGAGAGAGAGAGAGAGACAAGGGAGAGAGGAAGAGAGAGAGAGGAGAGAGACAGAGAGAGAGGAGGAGAGAGACGAGAGAGAGAGGAGGAGAGAGAGAGAGACGAGGGAGAGAGGAAGAGAGACCCTGA
>NC_048569.1:92616826-92694326 GCF_013265735.2 Oncorhynchus mykiss | reverse complement strand
AGACATCTTCTAGTAAAGACAGATCAGAACATGTCTATGGCTGTAGTATTACAGACCAACACAAATCACAATCCCCCTGCATCTTTCCACGCACACGTGAACACACACACACACACACACACACGGCAGTAGTAGTGAATGTTTTGGCTATACATAGGCTTCTGCTGAGGGGAGAAAGGCTCATAATAATGTCTGAAACAGAGCCAATGGAATGGTATCAAACACATAGAAACCATGTGACACATAGAAACCATGTGACACATAGAAACCAAGTGACACATAGAAACCATGTGACACATAGAAACCATGTGTTTGATACCATTCCACCGATTCCGCTCCAGCCTTTACCACGAGCCCGTCCTCCCCAATTAAGGTGCCACCGACCTCCTGTGACAGGGCTGTGGAAATACTCAACCCCACTTTGACCGTACACATCACAGAAGGGAAAACATAAAAGAAAAAACACTTTTAACTCTCAGTGTTGCATTAGTATCTCTTGTTACCTGTCTATCTGTCATGTTGTGTCTACCTATGAAGCCGGGTAAATGAGCAGTCAGGAACACTTTAAACCTTATGTTGATGTGCTGTCACTCAAAACACATAATGGAAAACAGCTCTCTCTCTCTCTCTGTGTGTGTGTGTGTGTGTGTGTGCGTGTGTGCGTGCGTGCGTGCGTGCGTGTGTGTGGAGATGATCAATCAGGATGATAGAGTCAAAGATCTCTTCTAGCGGTCACTCAGAGCGGTAGTATGTCTGAATAATTTTAAAACGGGCCAAAAACAGTCCACAGACGATGAATGATGGATGTCCCTCTCTTGAATAAAGATGCCTGTCGTGAAAAGCAGACAGAGTTTATCTGACCCTTTGTAAAGGTTATTCTCAACTGACATCCGTTGTACCATACCTGGCTAACCTTCATCAGTCAGACTGGGCATATAAAAGACTGGCATCGTTTTGGAGCTGTGTCGAATGGAGACCTACCATTGGTTCCAGTCACAGTTCAATACTGTTAAACAACTTCCTTCCTTTTCATCATCCATGGTATATGAGCTGACTGAATAGAGTTCTACCACCATAAGGTTATTCATATAACGTTACTGTTATAGTAACATGTGTCTGTGCTTTCTAAGAACAATTCATGGCCTTTAGATTCATGGCCTTCAGATTCATGGCCTTTAGATTCATGGCCTTTAGATTCATGGCCTTTAGATTCATGGCCTTTAGATTCATGGCCTTTAGATTCATGGCCTTCAGATTCATGGCCTTTAGATTCATGACCTTTAGATTCATGGCCTTTAGATTCATGGCCTTTAGATTCATGGCCTTTAGATTCATGGCCTTTAGATTCATGGCCTTTAGATTCATGGCCTTTAGATTCATGGCCTTTAGATTCATGGCCTTTAGATTCATGGCCTTTAGATTCATGGCCTTTAGATTCATGGCCTTTAGATTCATGGCCTTTAGATTCATGGCCTTTAGATTCATGGTCTTTAGATTCATGGCCTTTAGATTCATGGCCTTTAGATTCATGGCCTTTAGATTCATGGCCTTTAGATTCATGGCCTTTAGATTCATGGCCTTTAGATTCATGGTCTTTAGATTCATGGCTTTTAGATTCATGGCCTTTAGATTCATGGCCTTCAGATTCATGGCTTTAGATTGATGTAGGCTTTGTGTCATCAGTGCTTTGGCTAGACGTGAGTGAATAGGATTTCTATGGTGCTGTGACTGTAATCACCATGTTGTGTCTGTGTATTATCTGTGTCTCTGTCAGGCTGTATGTGAGATGGATCTCCAAGGTCTGCTGCCAGGTACCTCTTACCTGATCCAGGTCCAGGCCATCTCCTACTGGGGACAGAAACGCCTGAAGAGTGGCCGTGCCCAGCTCACCTTTACCACAAAAACTACAGGTAAACTATTCACCTTTACCACTCAAAATACAGGTAAACTACTCGCCTTTACCTCTCAAAATACAGGTAAACGAATCACCTTTACCTCTCAAACTACAGGTAAACTACTCGCCTTTACCTCTCAAATTACAGGTAAACTATTCACCTTTACCTCTCAAACTACAGGTAAACTACTCACCTTTACCACTCAAACTACAGGCAAATACACCTTTACTACTCACCTTTACCTCTCAAACTACAGGTAAACTACTCGCCTTTACCTCTCAAACTACAGGTAAAGTAGTCACCTTTACTACTCACCTTTACCTCTCAAACTACAGGTAAACTACTCGCCTTTACCTCTCAAACTACAGGTAAATACACCTTTACTACTCACCTTTACCTCTCAAACTACAGGTAAACTACTCGCCTTTACCTCTCAAACTACAGGTAAACTACTCACCTTTACCACTCAAACTACAGGTAAATACACCTTTACTACTCACCTTTACCTCTCAAACTACAGGTAAACTATTCACCTTTACTACTCACCTTTACCTCTCAAACTACAGGTAAACTACTCGCCTTTACCTCTCAAACTACAGGTAAACTACTCATCTTTACCACTCAAACTACAGGTAAACGACTCACCTTTACCACTCAAACTACAGGTAAATACACCTTTACTACTCACCTTTACCTCTCAAACTACAGGTAAACTACTCACCTTTACAACTCAAACTACAGGTAAATACACCTTTACTACTCACCTTTACCACTCAAACTACAGGTAAATACACCTTTACTACTCACCTTTACCACTCAAACTACAGGTAAATACACCTTTACTACTCACCTTTACCTCTCAAACTACAGGTAAACTACTCGCCTTTACCTCTCAAACTACAGGTAAACTACTCATCTTTACCACTCAAACTACAGGTAAACGACTCACCTTTACCACTCAAACTACAGGTAAATACACCTTGACTACTCACCTTTACCTCTCAAACTACAGGTAAACTACTCACCTTTACCACTCAAACTACAGGTAAACGACTGACCTTTACCTCTCAAACTACAGGTAAACTACTCACCTTTACCTCTCAAACTACAGGTAAACTATTCATCTTTACCTCTCAAACTGCAGGTAAACTACTCACCTTTACCACTCAAACTACAGGTAAATACACCTTTACTACTCACCTTTACCTCTCAAACTACAGGTAAACTACTCGCCTTTACCTCTCAAACTACAGGTAAACTACTCGCCTTTACCTCTCAAACTACAGGAAAACTACTCGCCTTTACTACTCACCTTTACCACTCAAACTACAGGTAAATACACCTTTACTACTCACCTTTACCTCTCAAACTACAGGTAAACTATTCACCTTTACTACTCAAACTACAGGTAAACTACTCGCCTTTACCTCTCAAACTACAGGTAAATACACCTTTACTACTCACCTTTACCACTCAAACTACAGGTAAACTATTCACCTTTACTACTCAAACTACAGGTAAATACACCTTTACTACTCAAACTACAGGTAAATACACCTTTACTACTCAAACTACAGGTAAATACACCTTTACTACTCACCTTTACCTCTCAAATTACAGGTAAACTATTCACCTTTACTACTCAAACTACAGGTAAACTACTCGCCTTTACCACTCAAATTACAGGTAAACTATTCACCTTTACCACTCAAACTACAGGTAAACGACTCACCTTTACCTCTCAAACTACAGGTAAATACACCTTTACTACTCAAACTACAGGTAAACGACTCACCTTTACCTCTCAAACTACAGGTAAACTACTTGCCTTTACCACTCAAACTATAGGTAAATACACCTTTACTACTCAAACTACAGGTAAACGACTCACCTTTACCTCTCAAACTACAGGTAAACTACTTGCCTTTACCACTCAAACTATAGGTAAATACACCTTTACTACTCAAACTACAGGTAAACTACTTGCCTTTACTACTCAAACTACAGGTAAACTACTCACCTTTACCTCTCAAACTACAGGTAAACTACTCACCTTTATCTCTCAAACTACAGGTAAAGTAGTCACCTTTACTACTCACCTTTACCACTCAAACTACAGGTAAACTACTCACCTTTACCTCTCAAACTACAGGTAAAGTAGTCACCTTTACTACTCACCTTTACCACTCAAACTACAGGTAAACTACTCACCTTTACCTCTCAAAATACAGGTAAAGTAGTGACCTTTACTACTCACCTTTACCACTCAAACTACAGGTAAACTACTCACCTTTACCTCTCAAACTACAGGTAAACTGCTCACCTTTACCACTCAAACTACAGGTAAACTATTCACCTTTACCACTCAAACTACAGGTAAAGTAGTCACATTTACTACTAACCTTTACCACTCAAACTACAGGTAAACTACTCACCTTTACCACTCAAATTACAGGTAAACTACTCACCTTGACCACTCAAACTACAGGAAAACTACTCACCTTTACCACTCAAACTACAGGTAACCTACTCACCTTTACCACTCAAACTACAGGTAAACGACTCACCTTTACCACTCAAACTACAGGTAAACTATTCATCTTTACCACTCAAACTACAGGTAACCTACTCACCTTTACCACTCAAACTACAGGTAAACTACTTGCCTTTACTACTCAAACTACAGGTAAACGACTCACCTTTACCTCTCAAACTACAGGTAAACTACTCACCTTTACCTCTCAAACTACAGGTAAACTACTCACCTTTACCTCTCAAACTACAGGTAAAGTAGTCACCTTTACTACTCACCTTTACCACTCAAACTACAGGTAAACTACTCACCTTTACCACTCAAACTACAGGTAAACTACTCACCTTTACCACTCAAACTACAGGTAAACTACTCACCTTTACCACTCAAACTACAGGAAAACTACTCACCTTTACCACTCAAACTACAGGTAACCTACTCACCTTTACCACTCAAACTATAGGTAAACGACTCACCTTTACCACTCAAACTACAGGTAAACTATTCATCTTTACCACTCAAACTATAGGTAAACGACTCACCTTTACCACTCAAACTACAGGTAAACTATTCACCTTTACCTCTCAAACTACAGGTAAACTACTCACCTTTTCCTCTCAAACTACAGGTAAACTATTCACCTTTACCTCTCAAACTACAGGTAAACTATTCACCTTTACCTCTCAAACTACAGGTAAACGAATCACCTTTACCTCTCAAACTACAGGTAAACTATTCACCTTTACCTCTCAAACTACAGGTAAATAATTCACCTTTACCTCTCAAACTACAGGTAAACAATTCACCTTTACCTCTCAAACTACAGGTAAACAATTCACCTTTACCTCTCAAATTACAGGTAAACTATTCACCTTTACCTCTCAAACTACAGGTGAACTATTAACCTTTACCACTCATGTGGAAGACACATTTCGGGTTGAATGCATGCTGTCGTGCACCTGACTAGGCATCCCCTTTCTCCGTTGGACAATGTGTCTGACCGAGTTGACATAAATCCAGTTGGTTGCATTTTATGATATACACTCGATATATTTTTTTATTACGAGGTTGTTCCTTTACATGGTATGATAGGGCCCCCACCCCCCAAAATGTTCCCATCTTCCTGCTGCTATGCCTGACCTGGCTGCCTCCATCTGGGGGCCAGGCTGAAAGACATTATCCTGACTTGGCTACTTCCCTCTGGGGACCAGGCTGAAAGACATTATCCTGACCTGGCTACTTCCCTCTGTGGGCCAGGCTGAAAGACATTATCCTGACCTGGCTACTTCCCTCTGTGGGCCAGGCTGAAAGACATTATCCTGACCTGGCTACTTCCCTCTGTGGGCCAGGCTGAAAGACATTATCCTGACCTGGCTGCCTCCCTCTGGGGGCCAGGATCAAATCAAATCATATTTATTTATATAGCCCTTCCTACATAAACTGTTTTCTCAAAGTGCTGTACAGAAACCCAGCCTAAAATCCCAAACAGCAAGCAATGCAGGTGTAGAAGTACGGTGGCTAGGAAAAACTCCCTAGAAAGGCCAAAACCTAGGAAGAAACTTAGAGAGGAACCAGGCTATGTGGGGTGGCCAGTCCTCTTCTGGCTGTGCCGGGTGGAGATTATAACAGAACATGGCCAAGATGTTCAAATGTTCATAAATGACCAGCATGGTCAAATAATAATAATCACAGGCAGAACAGTTGAAACTGGAGCAGCAGCACGGCCAGGTGGACTGGGGACAGCAAGGAGTCATCATGTCAGGTAGTCCTGAGGCATGGTCCTAGGGGTCAGGTCCTCCAAGCGAGAGAAAGAAAGAAAGAGAGAAAGAGAGAATTAGAGAGAGCATACTTAAATTCACACAGGACACCGGATAAGACAGGAGAAGTACTCCAGATATAACAAACTGACCCTAGCCCCCCAACACATAGCCCCCCTACTGCAGCATAAATACTGGAGGCTGAGACAGGAGGGGTCAGGAGACACTGTGGCCCCATCCGAGGACACCCCCGGACAGGGCCAAACAGGAAGGAAATAACCCCACCCACTTTGCCAAAGCACAGCCCCCACACCACTAGAGGGATATCTTCAACCACCAACTCACCATCCTGAGACAAGTCCGAGTATAGTCCACAAAGATCTCCGCCACAGCACAACCCAAGGGGGGGCGCCAACCCAGACAGGAAGATCACATCAGTGACTCAACCCACTCAAGTGACGCACCCCTCCTAGGGACGGTATGAAAGAGCCCTAGTAAGCCAGTGACTCAGCCCCTGTAATAGGGTTTGAGGCAGAGAATGGGTTTGAGGCAGGGGAATCGGCCAGGCAGAGACAGCAAGGGTGGTTCGTTGCTCCAGAACCTTTCCGTTCACCTTCCCACTCCTGGGCCAGACGACACTCAATCATATGACCCACTGAAGAGATGAGTCTTCAGCAAAGACCTAAAGGTTGAGACCGAGTTTGCGTCTCTCACATAGATGGGCAGACCGTTCCATAAAAATGGAGCTCTGTAGGAGAAAGCCCTGCCTCCAGCTGTTTGCTTATAAATTCTAGGGACAATTAGGAGGATGAAAGACATGACCCTATCCCTCAGAAGCCAGGGCCTGGCTTGTATCAGTCCTGTTGATCAGAGCTCCCAACGGCTGGGAGGTCATCAATTGGTACTCTCCCAGAGAGAGATTTAACCTTTAACCTGACATTTTAGGTGGGTGCACACACACACACACACACACACACACACCAGTATCCGCCACATTCTGTATTTTCTTTCCAGTGGTGGTTTCTGTCCTTTATTAGATTACATAAATCCTCCCCACAATTCTGGCAAAAGCATTTTCAGACTCTCTCTCTCACACACACACACACACACACACACACACACACACACACACACACACACACACACACACACACACACACACACACACACACACACACACACACACACAAACACCATGGGGGCTTTGGTGGAACCCTCACAGCTTCCTGTTGACTTTGGTCAGTCCTACATGGACTCTTAATGGCAGGCTTAGTTATACTGCGAGCCCAATCCATTTTCAATAAAGTAACTAAAACATGCATGGTATTTTCCTATGGCCCAATTAGTATCATTTTTCCTGTAAATCAGCTTATTCTTTATACGTCTTGACTTTTTTCATTCATTTTTTTATCAGCACCTGGTGTTCCCAGTGGTGTAGCTCAGTTTCATGGGGCCCCAAGGCAAAGTCTGGGCTTCACCCCCCAAAATATGCAGTATCATAACTATACTATACTATACAGTATAACTATACTATACAGTATAACGATACTATACTATACAGTACAACTATACTATACTATACAGTATAACTATACTATACTATACAGTATAACTATACTATACAGGATAACTATACTATACTATACTATACAGTATAGCTATACTATACAGTGTAACTATACTATACAGTATAACTATACTATACTATACTATACAGTATAACTATACTATACAGTGTAACTATACTATACTATACAGTGTAACTATACTATACGATACAGTATAACTACACTATACAGTATAACTATACTACACAGTATAACTATACTATACGATACAGTATAACTATACTATACTATACAGTATAACTATACTATACAGTATAACTATACTATACAGTATAACTATACTATACAGGATAACTATACTATACTATACTATACAGTATAACTATACTATACTATACAGTATAACTATACTATACAGGATAACTATACTATACTATACTATACAGTATAACTATACTATACTATACAGTATAACTACACTATACAGTATAACTATACTATACAGTATAACTATACTATACTATACTATACAGTGTAACTATACTATACTATACAGTATAACTATACTATACAGGATAACTATACTATACTATACTATACAGTATAACTACACTATACAGTATAACTATACTATACAGTAT
Organism: Oncorhynchus mykiss; assembly: GCF_013265735.2. Taxonomy (NCBI): domain Eukaryota; kingdom Metazoa; phylum Chordata; class Actinopteri; order Salmoniformes; family Salmonidae; genus Oncorhynchus; species Oncorhynchus mykiss. The sequence continues at coordinate 92,685,932 of NC_048569.1, read as the reverse complement.
AACTATACTATACAGTATAACTATACTATACTATACTATACAGTATAGCTATACTCTCACATAATATCAATGTAAAGGGACAACCTCGTAATAAAAAAATATATCGAGTGTATATCATAAAATGCAACCAACTGGATTTATGTCAACTCGGTCAGACACATTGTCCAACGGAGAAAGGGGATGCCTAGTCAGGTGCACGACAGCATGCATTCAACCAAAATGTGTCTTCCACATTTAACTCAACCCCTCTGAATCAGAGAGGCGCAGGGGAATGCCTTAAATCTAGGGCAATACAGCAGATTTTTCCACCTTGCCGGCTCAGGGATTTCGAACCAGCAACCTTTCGGTTACTGGCCCAATGCTCTTAACCTGCTAGGTTACCTGTGCTTAATGGCCTTGATTGTTTAATTATAACATTTATAGCACTATGAAATTCATTAGCAATTTGGCATGTTTTTCTAGATTTAGAACATGAAGGAACATTTACAAAGCAAACATTATCCCATAGATCTTAAAATATTTTTGCTGAATATTAACAAAAACAATATTGACTCCATCAATGACGGAGTTGACCACAGAGTCTCAAAACAGACATATTTTTGCTCTGTAAAAATAAAAGTTAAATTGCAAAATATGTATTTGTAAAATATGGGGAAAAAAATCCCCAAATAAAAACATTCCTGATTAATTTAAGATTTTAGACAAATCTGACAGAGTTAACCAAATCTCTGGAAACATATTTTAGGAATTACAGTTTTGTGATAAATATTATTTAAAGTCACATTGGGCTACATAAGATCATTTTCCAGTTCATATCCAGTATTGTCAGTTATTAGAATTTGAAACACTTTTTTGGAGTGATCCTTTATTTCCAGGCTTGAAAGTATTTATATTTTTTTGAGGCGAGTTGGGGGCCCCCCATTCCTTGCGGGGTGTGTGTTATGCCAGTGGGTGTTCCCCTCGTTATCAGCACCTGGTTTCCCCCTCATGTGGCCTTTAAAACGCAACTTTGATTGTAAAAATCCTACTTAATGGATATGCATGCCTTATTCTTTATGCTGGCAGTAAGGCTCTTTGAATAGCAGTTCAGGCATCAAAGATATTTAGAGAAAAGCGGTTGACCCTCTTTACTTGTACAGAGGGGAAAATACAGCGGGCCAATTGTAACCATCGAAAGTCGCCAGATTATTGCCATCTGATGTCTCGTTAAACCATCGATATGCCCTAAAATACCTCGCACAGCTGATCTGAAATTGCAACCAAGATTTGCCACTCCCTAATGTGGACGCCGAGGTTATCTTATATTCTTGATTGCAGCCAAGACTGTTTCTTTTTTTTTCTTTTTTAAATTTTTACCCCTTTTTCTCCCCAATTTCGTAGTATCCAGTCTCAGTATCAGTCTCAGTCTCAGTCTCAGCTACTGTCTCAGTATCTTGTCTCATCGCTACAACTCCCGTACAGGCTCGGGAGAGACGAAGGTTGAAAGTCATGCGTCCTCCGATACACAACCAACCAAGCCTTCTTTAACACAGCACGCATCCAACCCGGAAGCCAGCCGCACCAATGCGGCTGTTCACCTGGCCACCTTGGTTAGCGTACACTGCGCCCAGCCCGCCACAGGAGTCGCTGGTGCGCGATGAGACAAGGACACCCCTACCGACCAAGCCCTCCCTAACCCGGGCGACGCTAGGCCAATTGTGCGTCGCCCCACGGACCTCCCGGTCGCGGCCGGTTACGACAGAGCCTGGGCGCGAACCCAGGGACTCTGATGGCACAGCTGGCGTTGCAGTACAGCGCCCTTAACCACTGCGCCACCCGGGAGGCCAGCCAAGACTGTTTCGACCCTCTGTATTGTCACTGGAACAACTTAGTCCTGCTTTATGAACAGACTACGGGTGATCTATATGAACAGACTGTGGGTGATCTTTATGAACAGACTACAGGTGATCTTAATGAACAGACTACGGGTGATCTATATGAACAGACTGCGGGTGATCTTTATGAACAGACTACGGGTGATTTATCTATTTGACGATCATTCCTTTCAACTGAAATAAAGTAATTCCTTGTTTACCACAGTAAATCTACTATGGCAATTTACCTGACATGTATCAATGGAAAACTAAATGTTGATGGTGTAGCCTACTCCTATTATTTAATTTGTTTTCAACTAATGTTATCAATTAAATATAATTGTCTTTTAAAAACATATGTCTGATATGGTCATTTTTTAAATCAAGTTCAGGGGTAAAATATCTCTGGACAGTACATATTTGAAATGTGTAACTAAATCAAGTGCTCAGCACTTCCAACATAACTGTTGGGAAAGCATTCCAGGTGAAGCTGGTTGAGAGAATGCCAATAGTGTGCAAAGCTGTCATCAAGGCAAAGGGTGGCTACTTTGAAGAATCTCAAATATATTTTTATTTGTTTAACACTTTTTTGGTTACTACATGATTCCATATGTTATTTCATAGTTTTGATATCTTCACTATTATTCTACAATGTAGAAATTAGTAAAAAATAATTAAAAATCCTTGAGTGAGTAGGTGTGTCCAAACTTTTGACTGGTACTCTCTCTCTCTCTCTCTCTCTCTCTCTCTCTCAGGTTTGTCATCTTTACCTGCCCCACCTGGCCCTGAGCAGACTAAAGGTCAGTTCTCCAACGAGCTCCCTTCCGCCCCTCACCTGGTCAACCCTGCTGCCCCTCACCTGGTCAACCCTTCGTCTCCCCACAACCTTCGCTTGGAAGCCGCTGCCCCTCACTACCACAACAACCAGCTGCAGGTTAAGGTCTTCTGGAAGAGACGGCACCAAGGCAAGTTGTACAAAAAGAAAGACACAAAAAAAAGGCAGAGGCACGACGTCACATCTCTACTCCTCCTCTCCTCGTTGGATAATACAGCCACAGGAATCCCCAAGCAGGGGTCATGGGAAGGCAGGTCATGGGTCAAAACAGATGAGGTTGGCTTAGATTGTTGACAACATGTAAACTATATTTAGTCTCCAATGTTTATTGAAAACATACATTTAATTTGCACAATGAGCACTTGTTGTCTCTCAAATACATCGTTACAGTTGTTGGTTAGCTAGCTAGCATTTTTTTTTTGTTGTGCCATATTAGCATTGACATGAAATCAGCCAAAACACCTCAAAACAAGACATGGTATCAAGAACAACGTAAAACTAGCGGGTCATTTAGGATTCACCATATGGCAGTATGTTGTCATTGTTGCTAGCCATCCAGAAGCAGAACAACTCACAGACTTCTGCCCCGTTGAAGGTTAACTGACAACGTCACACTATCTACAGTATGTTGCTATAATAATAATATATTGTTTTTACAGTCATATGTTGATATAACATTCATATGTTGATATAACAGTCATATGTTGATATAATACTCATATGTTGATATAACAGTCATATGTTGATATAATACTCATATGTTGATATAACAGTCATATGTTGATATAACAGTCATATGTTGATATAATACTCATATGTTGATATAATACTCATATGTTGATATAACAGTCATATGTTGATATAACAGTCATATGTTGATATAACAGTCATATGTTGATATAATACTCATATGTTGATATAATACTCATATGTTGATATAACAGTCATATGTTGATATAACAGTCATATGTTGATATAACAGTCATATGTTGATATAACAGTCATATGTTGATATAATACTCATATGTTGATATAATACTCATATGTTGATATAACAGTCATATGTTGATATAACAGTCATATGTTGATATAACAGTCATATGTTGATATAATACTCATATGTTGATATAATACTCATATGTTGATATAACAGTCATATGTTGATATAACAGTCATATGTTGATATAACAGTCATATGTTGATATAATACTCATATGTTGATATAACAGTCATATGTTGATATAACAGTCATATGTTGATATAACAGTCATATGTTGATATAATACTCATATGTGTTGGTACAACAACTATTTGTTTCTTTAGAATAGAGACACCACATACTGTAGCAGCTGAGTAAACAGACTCCCAGTAGAGGTGTGAGGAGCCAGCCAGAGAAACCCCAGACTCTCCTCACTGTACAACATACTACAGTCCACAGCCAGATACATTGCTGTGTGCTTGTTCGTCTTTGAGTGTTTCCAATAAACACTGTTTCTCACAAAGCACATTTCAAATATGCTCCGTAAGCAAAGTCTTAAAATAGTGTGTTTGGCGAGGTAATGGCGATGGAGCTGACGTTGTGCTCCGTAAATCTGCCTGAGAGAGAATGAGGAGCACGAGGACAGATTTAATAACATCAATATGGGAACATAACCGGGAGCAGATGTATGTGTGTGTGTGTGTGTGTGTGTGTGTGTGTGTGTGTGTGTGTGTGTGTGTGTGTGTGTGTGTGTGAGAGACAGAGACAGAGACAGAGACAGAGACAGACAGACAGAGAGAGATAGAGAGCAAAGGAAAGTAAGAGAGAGAGAGAGAGAATGTTCATCTGGGGTTCAACCTAGAGTTCATGGAGAGATGGATCTGGTGAAAGAAGAAGGGGGGAGGGGGGGTGGGGTAGAAAGAGAAAGAGAGGGAGAGAGAGGCTCGTCTGGGGTTCAATGTCGTCAACCTGGAGATGATGTAGAGATGGATCTGGTGAAAGATGTGATGTTGCCTGGATACAGGAGAAGAGTGTGTGGTTGAAGGCCAAAGCGCTCTGGTGACATGCTAATAGTGTTAGCAATTCAACTGTCAATATGTTTCTCTTCAGCCCTATCTGACCTTGGTCTATAGCATCATAACACTGTGTCCACCTTCTGTGTTCCAGAAACCTATAGGGACTCCACTACATACGTCCTGAGGTGGTATCCTCATGTATGTGCCAGCAACGTCAGCCAGACAGAGAAAAAAGCCACTGTGCAGGTGAGTTTCAGAGCTATAGAATAGAACAGCATTTCCACAACTTCGTTAGGCCAGCCGTTAGCCTGTTGGCTGATACTGTGAAAGATTCCAGTGCTGTTTTATATTGAATTTGTCAATTTGGGTTTGCCAACTAAAACTGCTATGTTATATCCCCCAGCTTCTACACAGTGTGGGACTATTGGATGAGTCATTCATAAACAGTCCCTCAGCTTCTCCACAGTGTGGGACTATTAGATGAGTCATATTAATAAACAGTCCCTCAGCTTCTCCACAGTGTGGGACTATTAGATGAGTCATTAATAAACAGTCCCTCATCTTCTCCACAGTGTGGGACTATTAGATGAGTCATTAATAAACAGTCCCTCATCTTCTCCACAGTGTGGGACTATTAGATGAGTCATTAATAAACAGTCCCTCATCTTCTCCATAGTGTGGGACTATTAGATGAGTCATTAATAAACAGTCCCTCATCTTCTCCACAGTGTGGGACTATTAGATGAGTCATTAATAAACAGTCCCTCATCTTCTCCACAGTGTGGGACTATTAGATGAGTCATTAATAAACAGTCCCTCATCTTCTCCACAGTCTGGGACTATTATATGAGTCATTAATAAACAGTCCCTCAGCTTCTCCACAGTCTGGGACTATTAGATGAGTCATTAATGAACAGTCCCTCAGCTTCTCCACAGTCTGGGACTATTAGATGAGTCATTAATAAACAGTCCCTCAGCTTCTACACAGTGTGGGACTATTGGATGAGTCATTAATAAACAGTCCCTCAGCTTCTCCACAGTCTGGGACTATTAGATGAGTCATTAATAAACAGTCCCTCAGCTTCTACACAGTGTGGGACTATTGGATGAGTCATTAATAAACAGTCCCCAGCTTCTCCACAGTCTGGGACTATTAGATGAGTCATTAATAAACAGTCCCTCAGCTTCTCCATAGTGTGGGACTATTGGATGAGTCATTAATAAACAGTCCCCCAGCTTCTCCACAGTCTGGGACTATTAGATGAGTCATTAATAAACAGTCCCTCAGCTTCTCCATAGTGTGGGACTATTGGATGAGTCATTAATAAACAGTCCCTCAGCTTCTACACAGTGTGGGACTATTGGATGAGTCATTAATAAACAGTCCCTCAGCTTCTACACAGTGTGGGACTATTAGATGAGTCATTAATAAACAGTCCCTCAGCTTCTCCACAGTCTGGGACTATTCGACGAGTCATTAATAAACAGTCCCTCAGCTGGAGTAGACACTAACTTCTTCATCATAAAAATGAGCCAAAGCAGGTCTGTGTCAGAAAGCGGAGCTGCAGCCAAGACCAGAGAGCTGTAGCTAGCTATCTCTCCCACTGCATCCGTCATCAGCTACCCTGGCTGGGGTCTGGCTGAGTCCTGGCTGGGGCCTGGCTGTGGTCTGGCTGAGGTGGGCGCTGTGTATGTGTACTAGAACTGTGTGAGAGGTATGAGCCATCGCTTTACGAGAGGGGCTACGGAGATCGAATATTACCCCCTGGCGCACAGCTCGGCTTTCATAATTTCTCTCTTCTTTTATCATATTTTTGTTCCTGTCTGTTTGACTTTCACATTCTTCCCTCACTTGAGACCAGAGTTGGCTGGCTGACTGGCTGATGTAGAGTTGTTCAGTTGTTCAACTTTTCTGCTCTCGCTCTATCTCTCCTCTATCTGTTAACATTGCCAAAGCAAGTGAAATAGATAATAAACTAAGTGAAATAAACAACAAAAATATGGGTTGTATTTACAATGGTGTTTGTTCTTCACTGGTTGCCCTTTTCTTGTGGCAACAGGTCGCAAATCTTGCTGCTGTGATGGCACACTGAGGTATTTCACCCAATAGATAAGGGAGTTGATCAAAATTGGATTTGTTTTTCAAATTCTTTGTGGATCTGTGTAATCTGAGGGAAATAGGTGTCTCTAATATGGTCGTACATTTGGCAGGAGGTTAGGGAGTTCAGTTTCCACCACATTTTGTGGGTAGTGTGCACATAGCCTGTCTTCTGTTGAGAGCCAGGTCTGCCTACGGCGGCCTTTCTCAATAGCAAGGTTATGCTCACTGAGTCTGTACATAGTCAAAGCTTTCCTTAAGTTTGGGTCAGTCACAGTGGTCAGGTATTCTGCCAGAATTCTGCAGAGTCTCAATTTGGTGTTTGTTCCATTTCATTAATTATTGGTTGGTGAACAGACCCCAGAACTCACAACCATAAAGGGCAATGGATTCTATAACTGATTCAAGTATCTACAGCCAGATCCTAATTGGTATGTCTCAGCTCGTTCACAGCTTTGTGGAAATGACCTGTGGCGCTGATGTTTAGGCCGAGGTATGTATAGTTTTTTGTGTTCTCTCGGGCAACGGTGTCTAGATGGAATTTGTATTTGTTGTCCTGGCAACTGGACCTTCTTTGGAACACCAGTATTTTTGTCTTACTGAGATTTACTGTCAGGGCCCAGGTCTGACAGAATCTGTGCAGAAGATCTAGATGCTGCTGTAGGCCCTCCTTGGCCCTCCCCCAGATCATCATCGATCTCTCTCCCTCTCCCTCCTATCTCTCTCTCTGTCTCTCCCCCCAGCAGAACTCTCTCCATGTGAGTTTGAGTACTGTGATGGTGATGAATAGTACCACAGCAGTGTGAGGGGGACTTCACTCACTTCTCTCTCACAACTAATGGACTTTGTCTTGGTTCTATGGCCTTGGAGAACATTTGGCTCTGCGCCAGTAGGATATTTAGATTCCACTCCCTCCCTTTTTGTCTGGGTGTCTCTCTGTCTCTCTCCGAGTTATCTCTCCCCTATCTCTTTATCTCTCGCTCTCCCCTATCTCTCTCCAGCCTATCTCTCAAGGGTGGCAGGTAGCCTAGTGGTTAGAGGGTTGGGCAGGTAGCCTAGTGGTTAGAGCGTTGGGCCAGTAGCCGAAAGGTTGCTGGATTGAATCCCCCAAGCTGACAAGGTAAACATCTGTCGTTCTACCCCTGAACAAGGCAATTAACCCACTGTTCCATGGTAGGCCATCATTGTAATTAAGAATGTGTTCTTAACTCATTTGCCTAGTTAAATAAAAAAATATGTCTTTCACTTCTCATCGCTGTGCTGATTGATAATTGCTCCTGTCATCTCTTTTCTTCACCTCACTCCTCGTTTCTCCTCTCAGGGAACACATTATGTTATCACTGGGCTGCTGTTCGCCTGTAAGTACCGGATCGCTGTGGCGCTCGTAGCACCAGAGGGGGATCAGAGGTCAGAAGCTGTTACTGCGGTAACGACCCCACCTTGTTCTGCGGTCATGGCGAGAGGGGGCAAGGCCTTGCCCTGTGCCAGAGAAGGTATCCCAAGCGCCACACATGCCGTAACACACAGCATAAAGAAAGTGAATATCTGACAGACTGATTGAGTATCAGGAGGAGTGTGTGTGAATGCACTATTTCTGCACAGCTTCTTACTCTGACAACTCTGACAATTATATACGTTGTGTCTATGATTATTTGACCTTTGACATATTTAGGTCCTTTGTTATGTACTAACTGTAGATATATTATGGGTCAAAATTAGTATTTAGTGACAACGTGTAAATGTGGGTTTTCCTGTGTCAGAGCGCCCCCTGGTGTCCAAGAAGGTGGCACTGCGTCCTGAGAAGCTGACTGCAGAGTTCCACACGGTCAACGGTTCCCTGCAGGGCCTGTTCCGCTGGCAGCTCTCCCAGACTGCACCGGGGCAGACGCCCATCGCAGGGTTCCAGTTCTCCTGGGTGCAAGTGTCCTCTAGCGCCATGGCAACGGGAGGACAGGACACCCGTATCTCTCAGACACAGATAGTAGCCCCGGTGAGAACGAGTGTGTGTGTGTGTGTGTGTGTGTGTGTGTGTATGTGTGTGTGTGTGTGTGTGTGTGTGTGTGTGTGTGTGTGTGTGTGTGTGTGTGTGTGTGTGTGTGTGTGTGTGTGTGTGTGTGTGTGTGATCATCTCTGACTGTAAGCCATCCCTATATTTCCCTCCCTGTGTACTCATGTACTGTTCTCCACCAGGACCAGCGCTCTCTGACAGTGGAGTGGCTGCAGCCAGACAGTGTGTATAAGCTACAGGTCCAGGTGCTGTCAGCAGGTGGCAGTGGCCTCTCAGTGGCCAGGACACTCCATACACCTCCCCTAAACACCACTCTGCTATGAGGTACTGCTGGGCGGCAGGGTAGCCTAGTGGTTAGAGCGTTGGACTAGTAACCGGAAGGTTGCAAGTTCAAACCCCCGAGCTGACAAGGTACAAATCTGTCGTTCTGCCCCTGAACAGGCAGTTAACCCACTGTTCCTAGGCCGTCATTGAAAATAAGAATTTGTTCTTAACTGACTTGCCTGGTTAAATAAAGGTAAAAAAAAAAAAAAAAAAAAAAAAAAAAAATAATGAGGTACTGCTGCAAGGGCCTAACATCACATACACCTCCCCTCAACACCACTCTGCTATGAGGTACTGCTGCAAGGGCCTAACATCACATACACCTCCCCTAAACACCACTCTGCTATGAGGTACTGCTGCAGGGCCTAACATCACATACACCTCCCCTAAACACCACTCTGCTATGAGGTACTGCTGCAGGGCCTAACATCACATACACCTCCCCTAAACACCACTCTGCTATGAGGTACTGCTGCAGGGCCTAACATCACATACACCTCCCCTCAACACCACTCTGCTATGAGGTACTGCTGCAGGGCCTAACATCACATACACCTCCCCTCAACACCACTCTGCTATGAGGTACTGCTGCAGGGCCTAACATCACATACACCTCCCCTCAACACCACTCTGCTGTGAGGTACTGCTGCAAGGGCCTAACATCACATACACCTCCCCTCAACACCACTCTGCTGTGAGGTACTGCTGCAGGGCCTAACATCACATACACCTCCCCTCAACACCACTCTGCTGTGAGGTACTGCTGCAAGGGCCTAACATCACATACACCTCCCCTCAACACCACTCTGCTATGAGGTACTGCTGCAGGGCCTAACATCACATACACCTCCCCTAAACACCACTCTGCTATGAGGTACTGCTGCAGGGCCTAACATCACATACACCTCCCCTAAACACCACTCTGCTATGAGGTACTGCTGCAGGGCCTAACATCACATACACCTCCCCTCAACACCACTCTGCTATGAGGTACTGCTGCAGGGCCTAACATCACATACACCTCCCCTCAACACCACTCTGCTATGAGGTACTGCTGCAGGGCCTAACATCACATACACCTCCCCTCAACACCACTCTGCTGTGAGGTACTGCTGCAAGGGCCTAACATCACATACACCTCCCCTCAACACCACTCTGCTGTGAGGTACTGCTGCAGGGCCTAACATCACATACACCTCCCCTCAACACCACTCTGCTGTGAGGTACTGCTGCAAGGGCCTAACATCACATACACCTCCCCTCAACACCACTCTGCTATGAGGTACTGCTGCAGGGCCTAACATCACATACACCTCCCATAAACACCACTCTGCTATGAGGTACTGCTGCAGGGCCTAACATCACATACACCTCCCCTCAACACCACTCTGCTGTGAGGTACTGCTGCAGGGCCTAACATCGTAAACAAAAGACAAACTACTCACTGACACACTACAGCACTGTTTCCTAAACAGCCAATGTCTACGGGGTAAAAATAACATTTATACATTTCACTGGCACTGCTCAAAACATAACACCATTCTGAAATCCCCACATACTTCCTTTCAGAGGGTGTTTGACCTCTCAGGACCATGTTGGCGAGAGAGAGCCAGAGAGAGAGAGAGTGAGCCAGAGAGAGAGCCAGAGAGATACAGCATTGTGTGTGTGTGTGTTGTTAGTACTCGTTGGAGTGTGTGAGAGAACAGCTCTTCTAGTTGGAGTCATTGATTCAGTAATGTATTCTGTATTGGAAACCTGGCGACAGCAGAACTCTCTCCATGTGAGTTTGAGTACTGTGATGGTGATGAATAGTACCACAGCAGTGTGAGCGGGACTTCACTCACTTCTCTCTCACAACTAATGGACTTTTGTCTTGGTTCTATGGCCTTGGAGAACATTTGGCTCTGCGCCAGTAGGATATTTGGATTCCACTCCCTCCCTTCGTCTGAGTGTTCTTGGCAGGTCAGAATTATAATAAATATTCTAGTTCTAATTCTAGAGTTCCTGGACTGCTAGATGTTTCTGGAACAAATAGTTAGTTCCTCAGAGAGAGAGAGAGACTCCCAGAGACACTCCTGGTGTGGTGTTCCAGACCTCCCAGTTAGGATGGACACCGCCAGGAGAACTGTGGGAGCACTGGGAGAGAGAGGGAGAATCAAAGCTTTGGTACCTCAACAGAAAGAGCCTGCTTTTGTTCAACTTTGATAGAAGATGGAGGTCTCCCAAATCTGTGCAACTAATCGCAAAAAGTGAATCTACAGGGATTTTGTTGTTATCAGCTTTCTGTGTATATAAGGAATACGACTCTGTTCGACCTGTAGGACACAGTACACTCCTTTCAGCCCGGGCTGTAGGTGTTGCAGCCAAGCCTAGTACTTTACATACAGAACAGGGAGTCATTGTAGAAATGGATCTGACTTTTGTTCCACTGTTTGGTTTGATTTGCATTAAATTACACTGATTACTTCAATCACATATAACCCCTGTCTGATCCCACCAATCATCCCCTCTCTGTTTTCCAGGCTCCTCCCCCCAACGTGCTTCGTCCTCTGCTGCTCGTCATCACTAGCGCCGTAGTGTGTATTGAGAACACCACCTCCACAGCCTGTATATGTGTCCACTAGAACACACACACACACACACACACACACACACACCAACGCCGTGCCAGTGCTGCACTGCTCTCTGTTGTCTTTATCACACAGAGATATATTGCATGATGAACGAAATCACCTTTACCTGAAAGATCAAGTGAATCTATACCATGGCCATTACACTTACAATACATGTGTGTTTAATGTTTAGAGATGATACTTTTCAGTCGTGTATAATGTAATCATAATTTACACATGTAAAGAAAAATATATAGCACTGATGTATGTAGTCATACCAAACTGTCTGTCTTTTTCATTGATCTCTACACAGTATGTTCCTGAAAGTAAAATGGCCCGGCGTAAAGCAGTTAGTAACCTGTTGTAGTTTAGTATTTTTGTAATATTGCGCTATAAGTTATTATTTCAAGCATATGATAACCCCAGCAGGGACTTTGATGTATGTAACCCTCTTATATAAATCGTTGTTCCAGTTTTATTTATTGTGTTGTAATTAAAGAGTATTGTAATATGTGATGTTTTAATGACCTGGAGCTTATTCAAGAGTATTATAATATGGTGTTTTAATGACCCTCAACACAGGGGCCCCTCAGGGGTGCATGCTTAGTCCCCTCCTGTACTCCCTGTTCACCCACGACTGCGTGACTGTGCACGACTCCAACACCTTCATTAATTTTTTACTGCAGTGGGCTAAATCAAGGTCACAAGGTTGGTGTTTCTGGGTAGTCTTCAACAAATCTACTTTGAAACAAAAGTATACACCTCAAACACATGGTTATGGACTTAAAAAAAAGAAGACACCTGTACCATGTCAGATATTCCATTTTGAGTTTGCATCCCAATACACACACACACACACACACACACAACACATCACAGAAGACTGAACTATAACAAAGCCGTTTGACATAGAAACACCTGATTTTCGGCAGGTAAAAAACAAAACAAATTATATTATTAAAATTATGAAAGCTATTAATGACATTCCACCCATGAGGCCACTAGAGGGTGATTTGGTCATTTGACTGCAGGAAAGGGTCGTTTTCTGACGACAAGACGGGGGTAGGACTGATCACCAACGACGATGAGACAGTTGAAGTCGGAAGTTTACATACACTTAGGAGTCATTAAAACTCGTTTTTCAAACACTCCACAAATTTCTTGTTAACAAACTTTAGTTTTGTCAAGTTGGTTAGGACGTCTACATTGTGCATGACACAAGTCATTTTTCCAACAATTGTTTACAGACAGATTATTTCACTGTATCACAATTCCAGTGGGTCAGAAGTTTACATAAACTAAGTTAACTGTGCCTTTAAACCGCTTGGAAAATTCCAGAAAATGATGTCATGGCTTTAGAAGCTTCTGATAGGCTTGACGATTGACATAATTTGAGTCCTTTGGAGGTGTACCTGTGGATGTATTTCAAGGCCTACCTTCAAACTCAGTGCCTCTTTGCTTGACATCATGGGAAAATCCAAATAAATCAGCCAAGACCTCAGAAAGGAAATTGTAGACCTCCACAAGTCTGGTTCATCCTTTGGAGCAATTTGCAAACGCCTGAAGGTACCACGTTCATCTGTACAAACAATAGTAAGCAAGTATAAACACCATGGGACCACACAGCCGTCATACCACTCAGGAAGGAGACGCATTCTGTCTCCTAGAGATGAACGTACTTTGGTGCGAAAAGTGCAAATCAATCCAAGAACAACAGCAAAGGACCTTGTGAAGATGCTGGAGGACACCGGTACAAAAGTATCTATATCCATAGTAAAATGAGTCCTATATTGACATAACCTGAAAGGCCGTTCAGCAAGGAAGAAGCCACTGCTCCAAAACCGCCATAAAAAAATCCAGAATACGGTTTGCAACTGGGGACAAAGATCGTACTTTTTGGAGAAATGTCCTCTGGTCTGATGAAACAAAAATAGAACTGTTTGGCCATAATGACCATTGTTATGTTTGGAGGAAAAGGGGGGGAGGCTTGCAAGCCTTAGAACACCTTCCGAACCGTGAAGCATGGGGGTGGCAGCATCATGTTGTGGGGGTGCTCTGCTGCAGGAGGGACTGGTGCACTTCACAAAATAGATGACATCATGAGGACGGAAAATTATGTGGATATATTGAAGCAACATCAAGACATCAGTCAGGAAGTTAAAGCTTAGTTGCAAATGGGTTTTCCAAATGGACAATGACCCCAAGAATACAGTGCCTTGCGAAAGTATTCGGCCCCCTTGAACTTTGCGACCTTTTGCCACATTTCAGGCTTCAAACATAAACATATAAAACTGTATTTTTTTGTGAAGAATCAACAACAAGTGGGACACAATCATGAAGTGGAACAACATTTATTGGATATTTCAAACTTTTTTAACAAATCAAAAACTGAAAAATTGGGCGTGCAAAATTATTCAGCCCCTTTACTTTCAGTGCAGCAAACTCTCTCCAGAAGTTCAGTGAGGATCTCTGAATGATCCAATGTTGACCTAAATGACTAATGATGATAAATACAATCCACCTGTGTGTAATCAAGTCTCCGTATAAATGCACCTGCACTGTGGTAGTCTCAGAGGTCCGTTAAAAGCGCAGAGAGCATCATGAAGAACAAGGAACACACCAGGCAGGTCCGAGATACTGTTGTGAAGAAGTTTAAAGCCGGATTTGGATACAAAAAGATTTCCCAAGCTTTAAATATCCCAAGGAGCACTGTGCAAGCGATAATATTGAAATGGAAGGAGTATCAGACCACTGCAAATCTACCAAGACCTGGCCGTCCCTCTAAACTTTCAGCTCATACAAGGAGAAGACTGATCAGAGATGCAGCCAAGAGGCCCATGATCACTCTGGATGAACTGCAGAGATCTACAGCTGAGGTGGGAGACTCTGTCCATAGGACAACAATCAGTCGTATATTGCACAAATCTGGCCTTTATGGAAGAGTGGCAAGAAGAAAGCCATTTCTTAAAGATATCCATAAAAAGTGTTGAAGTTTAAAGTTGTTGTTTAAAGCCACCTGGGAGACACACCAAACATGTGGAAGAAGGTGCTCTGGTCAGATGAAACCAAAATTGAACTTTTTGGCAACAATGCAAAACGTTATGTTTGGCGTAAAAGCAACACAGCTCATCACACTGAACACACCATCCCCACTGTCAAACATGGTGGTGGCAGCATCATGGTTTGGGCCTGCTTTTCTTCAGCAGGGACTGGGAAGATGGTTAAAATTGATGGGAAGATGAATGGAACCAAATACAGGACCATTCTGGAAGAAAACCTGATGGAGTCTGCAAAAGACCTGAGACTGGGACGGAGATTTGTCTTCCAACAAGACAATGATCCAAAACATAAAGCAAAATCTACAATGGAATGGTTCAAAAATAAACATATCCAGGTGTTAGAATGGCCAAGTCAAAGTCCAGACCTGAATCCAATCGAGAATCTGTGGAAAGAACTGAAAACTGCTGTTCACAAATGCTCTCCATCCAACCTCACTGAGCTCGAGCTGTTTTGCAAGGAGGAATGGGAAAAAATGTCAGTCTCTCGATGTGCAAAACTGATAGAGACATACACCAAGCGACTTACAGCTGTAATCGCAGCAAAAGGTGGCGCTACAAAGTATTAACTTAAGGGGGCTGAATAATTTTGCACGCCCAATTTTTCAGTTTTTGATTTGTTAAAAAAGTTTGAAATATCCAATAAATGTCGTTCCACTTCATGATTGTGTCCCACTTGTTGTTGATTCTTCACAAAAAAATACAGTTTTATATCTTTATGTTTGAAGCCTGAAATGTGGCAAAAGGTCGCAAAGTTCAAGGGGGCCGAATACTTTCGCAAGGCACTGTACTTCCAAAGTTGTGGAAAAATGGCTTAAGGACAACAAAGTCAAGGTATTGGAGTGGCCATCACAAAGCCCTGACCTCAATCGTATAGAAAATGTGTGGGCAGAACTGAAAAAGCATGTATGCGAGCAAGGAGGCCTACAAACCTTACTCAGTTACACCAGCTCTGTCAGGAGGAATGGGGCAAAATTCACTCAACTTATTGTGGGAAGCTTGTGGAAGGCTACCCAAAATGTTTGATCAAAGTTAAACAATTTAAAGCCAATGCTACCAAATACTAATTGAGTGTTTGTAAACTTCTGACCCACTCGGAATGAAAGAAATAAGCTGAAATAAACCATTCCCTCTACTATTATTCTGACATTGCACATTCTTAAAATAAAGTGGTGATCCTAACTGACATAAGACAGGGAATTTTTATTTGGATTAAATGTCAGGAATTGTGAAAAACTGAGTTTAAATGTATTTGGCTAAGGTGTATGTAAACTTCTGACTTCAACTGTATAGGGAGGTCAGAGACCTGGCAGTGTGGTGCCAGTACAACAACCTCTCCCTCAACATCAGCAGGACAAAGGAGCTGATCGTGGACATCAGGACCCAGGGGGCCGGGCACGCCTCCATCCATATCGACGGGGCTGTAGTGGAGTGAGTCAAGAGCTTCAAGTTCCTCGGTGTCCACATCATTAAGGATCTATCATGGTCCAAACACACCAACACAGTCGTGAAGAGGGTACGACAACACCTATTCCCCCTCAGGAGGCTGAAATGTTTTGGCATGGGCCAAAGTTATACAGCTGCACCATTGAGAGCATCTTGACTGGCTGCATCACCGCTTGGTATGGCACCTGCTTGGCATTCGACTGCAAGGCGCTACAGAGGGTAGTGCGTACGGGCCAGTACATTTGTATTTATTATGGCTCCCCATTGCTTCCTGCCAAGGCAGCAGCTACTCTTCCTGGGGTTTATTATGGATCCCCATTGCTTCCTGCCAAGGCAGCAGCTACTCTTCCTGGGGTTTATTATGGATCCCCATTAGTTCCTGCCAAGGCAGCAGCTACTCTTCCTGGGGTTTATTATGGATCCCCATTAGTTCCTGCCAAGGCAGCAGCTACTCTTCCTGGGGTTTATTATGGATCCCCATTAGTTCCTGCCAAGGCAGCAGCTACTCTTCCTGGGGTTTATTATGGATCCCCATTAGTTCCTGCCAAGGCAGCAGCTACTCTTCCTGTGGTTTATTATGGATCCCCATTAGTTCCTGCCAAGGCAGCAGCTACTCTTCCTGGGGTCCAGCAAAATTAAGGCAGTTATACATTTTAAAAACATTACATTCACAACATATTATACAATATATTTATCAGCATTTAAAAAAATAATTTAACAAAATCAGCAAAATATGAAACAGTTATTCCTTCAATCTACACAAAACACTATGCTTCATGGGAGCACATTATGCAAAACTCTTCCCTCCCCAACACATGAACACCCCCCTCCACTGGTATTAGCTTCAATGATTAACAACAACAAAAAAGAAACAGAATGACCTTCACATTCAATGCTAGAAAATAAATGAGTAGACGCAAAACAAATAATACATTAATGAAGAAAGTAATAATGCACTGTCAAACATGGTGGTGGCAGCATCATGGTTTGGGCCTGCTTTTCTTCAGCAGGGACTGGGAAGATGGTTAAAATTGATGGGAAGATGAATGGAACCAAATACAGGACCATTCTGGAAGAAAACCTGATGGAGTCTGCAAAAGACCTGAGACTGGGACGGAGATTTGTCTTCCAACAAGACAATGATCCAAAACATAAAGCAAAATCTACAATGGAATGGTTCAAAAATAAACATATCCAGGTGTTAGAATGGCCAAGTCAAAGTCCAGACCTGAATCCAATCGAGAATCTGTGGAAAGAACTGAAAACTGCTGTTCACAAATGCTCTCCATCCAACCTCACTGAGCTCGAGCTGTTTTGCAAGGAGGAATGGGAAAAAATGTCAGTCTCTCGATGTGCAAAACTGATAGAGACATACACCAAGCGACTTACAGCTGTAATCGCAGCAAAAGGTGGCGCTACAAAGTATTAACTTAAGGGGGCTGAATAATTTTGCATGCCCAATTTTTCAGTTTTTGATTTGTTAAAAAAGTTTGAAATATCCAATAAATGTCGTTCCACTTCATGATTGTGTCCCACGTGTTGTTGATTCTTCACAAAAAAATACAGTTTTATATCTTTATGTTTGAAGCCTGAAATGTGGCAAAAGGTCGCAAAGTTCAAGGGGGCCGAATACTTTCGCAAGGCACTGTACTTCCAAAGTTGTGGAAAAATGGCTTAAGGACAACAAAGTCAAGGTATTGGAGTGGCCATCACAAAGCCCTGACCTCAATCGTATAGAAAATGTGTGGGCAGAACTGAAAAAGCATGTATGCGAGCAAGGAGGTCTACAAACCTGACTTAGTTACACCAGCTCTGTCAGGAGGAATGGGGCAAAATTCACTCAACTTATTGTGGGAAGCTTGTGGAAGGCTACCCAAAATGTTTGATCAAAGTTAAACAATTTAAAGCCAATGCTACCAAATACTAATTGAGTGTTTGTAAACTTCTGACCCACTCGGAATGAAAGAAATAAGCTGAAATAAACCATTCCCTCTACTATTATTCTGACATTGCACATTCTTAAAATAAAGTGGTGATCCTAACTGACATAAGACAGGGAATTTTTATTTGGATTAAATGTCAGGAATTGTGAAAAACTGAGTTTAAATGTATTTGGCTAAGGTGTATGTAAACTTCTGACTTCAACTGTATAGGGAGGTCAGAGACCTGGCAGTGTGGTGCCAGTACAACAACCTCTCCCTCAACATCAGCAGGACAAAGGAGCTGATCGTGGACATCAGGACCCAGGGGGCCGGGCACGCCTCAATCCATATCGACGGGGCTGTAGTGGAGTGAGTCAAGAGCTTCAAGTTCCTCGGTGTCCACATCATTAAGGATCTATCATGGTCCAAACACACCAACACAGTCGTGAAGAGGGTACGACAACACCTATTCCCCCTCAGGAGGCTGAAATGTTTTGGCATGGGCCAAAGTTATACAGCTGCACCATTGAGAGCATCTTGACTGGCTGCATCACTGCTTGGTATGGCACCTGCTTGGCATTCGACTGCAAGGCGCTACAGAGGGTAGTGCGTACGGGCCAGTACATTTGTATTTATTATGGCTCCCCATTGCTTCCTGCCAAGGCAGCAGCTACTCTTCCTGGGGTTTATTATGGATCCCCATTGCTTCCTGCCAAGGCAGCAGCTACTCTTCCTGGGGTTTATTATGGATCCCCATTAGTTCCTGCCAAGGCAGCAGCTACTCTTCCTGGGGTTTATTATGGATCCCCATTAGTTCCTGCCAAGGCAGCAGCTACTCTTCCTGGGGTTTATTATGGATCCCCATTAGTTCCTGCCAAGGCAGTAGCTACTCTTCCTGTGGTTTATTATGGATCCCCATTAGTTCCTGCCAAGGCAGCAGCTACTCTTCCTGGGGTTTATTATGGATCCCCATTAGTTCCTGCCAAGGCAGTAGCTACTCTTCCTGTGGTTTATTATGGATCCCCATTAGTTCCTGCCAAGGCAGCAGCTACTCTTTCTGGGGTTTATTATGGATCCCCATTAGTTCCTGCCAAGGCAGCAGCTACTCTTCCTGGGGTTTATTATGGATCCCCATTAGTTCCTGCCAAGGCAGTAGCTACTCTTCCTGTGGTTTATTATGGATCCCCATTAGTTCCTGCCAAGGCAGCAGCTACTCTTTCTGGGGTTTATTATGGATCCCCATTAGTTCCTGCCAAGGCAGCAGCTACTCTTCCTGGGGTCCAGCAAAATTAAGGCAGTTATACATTTTAAAAACATTACATTCACAACATATTATACAATATATTTATCAGCATTTAAAAAAATAATTTAACAAAATCAGCAAAATATGAAACAGTTATTCCTTCAATCTACACAAAACACTATGCTTCATGGGAGCACATTATGCAAAACTCTTCCCTCCCCAACACATGAACACCCCCCTCCACTGGTATTAGCTTCAATGATTAACAACAACAAAAAAGAAACAGAATGACCTTCACATTCAATGCTAGAAAATAAATGAGTAGACGCAAAACAAATAATACATTAATGAAGAAAGTAATAATGCACTGTCAAACATGGTGGTGGCAGCATCATGGTTTGGGCCTGCTTTTCTTCAGCAGGGACTGGGAAGATGGTTAAAATTGATGGGAAGATGAATGGAACCAAATACAGGACCATTCTGGAAGAAAACCTGATGGAGTCTGCAAAAGACCTGAGACTGGGACGGAGATTTGTCTTCCAACAAGACAATGATCCAAAACATAAAGCAAAATCTACAATGGAATGGTTCAAAAATAAACATATCCAGGTGTTAGAATGGCCAAGTCAAAGTCCAGACCTGAATCCAATCGAGAATCTGTGGAAAGAACTGAAAACTGCTGTTCACAAATGCTCTCCATCCAACCTCACTGAGCTCGAGCTGTTTTGCAAGGAGGAATGGGAAAAAATGTCAGTCTCTCGATGTGCAAAACTGATAGAGACATACACCAAGCGACTTACAGCTGTAATCGCAGCAAAAGGTGGCGCTACAAAGTATTAACTTAAGGGGGCTGAATAATTTTGCACGCCCAATTTTTCAGTTTTTGATTTGTTAAAAAAGTTTGAAATATCCAATAAATGTCGTTCCACTTCATGATTGTGTCCCACTTGTTGTTGATTCTTCACAAAAAAATACAGTTTTATATCTTTATGTTTGAAGCCTGAAATGTGGCAAAAGGTCGCAAAGTTCAAGGGGGCCGAATACTTTCGCAAGGCACTGTACTTCCAAAGTTGTGGAAAAATGGCTTAAGGACAACAAAGTCAAGGTATTGGAGTGGCCATCACAAAGCCCTGACCTCAATCGTATAGAAAATGTGTGGGCAGAACTGAAAAAGCATGTATGCGAGCAAGGAGGCCTACAAACCTGACTCAGTTACACCAGCTCTGTCAGGAGGAATGGGGCAAAATTCACTCAACTTATTGTGGGAAGCTTGTGGAAGGCTACCCAAAATGTTTGATCAAAGTTAAACAATTTAAAGCCAATGCTACCAAATACTAATTGAGTGTTTGTAAACTTCTGACCCACTCGGAATGAAAGAAATAAGCTGAAATAAACCATTCCCTCTACTATTATTCTGACATTGCACATTCTTAAAATAAAGTGGTGATCCTAACTGACATAAGACAGGGAATTTTTATTTGGATTAAATGTCAGGAATTGTGAAAAACTGAGTTTAAATGTATTTGGCTAAGGTGTATGTAAACTTCTGACTTCAACTGTATAGGGAGGTCAGAGACCTGGCAGTGTGGTGCCAGTACAACAACCTCTCCCTCAACATCAGCAGGACAAAGGAGCTGATCGTGGACATCAGGACCCAGGGGGCCGGGCACGCCTCCATCCATATCGACGGGGCTGTAGTGGAGTGAGTCAAGAGCTTCAAGTTCCTCGGTGTCCACATCATTAAGGATCTATCATGGTCCAAACACACCAACACAGTCGTGAAGAGGGTACGACAACACCTATTCCCCCTCAGGAGGCTGAAATGTTTTGGCATGGGCCAAAGTTATACAGCTGCACCATTGAGAGCATCTTGACTGGCTGCATCACCGCTTGGTATGGCACCTGCTTGGCATTCGACTGCAAGGCGCTACAGAGGGTAGTGCGTACGGGCCAGTACATTTGTATTTATTATGGCTCCCCATTGCTTCCTGCCAAGGCAGCAGCTACTCTTCCTGGGGTTTATTATGGATCCCCATTGCTTCCTGCCAAGGCAGCAGCTACTCTTCCTGGGGTTTATTATGGATCCCCATTAGTTCCTGCCAAGGCAGCAGCTACTCTTCCTGGGGTTTATTATGGATCCCCATTAGTTCCTGCCAAGGCAGCAGCTACTCTTCCTGTGGTTTATTATGGATCCCCATTAGTTCCTGCCAAGGCAGCAGCTACTCTTCCTGGGGTTTATTATGGATCCCCATTAGTTCCTGCCAATGCAGCAGCTACTCTTCCTGGGGTTTATTATGGATCCCCATTAGTTCCTGCCAAGGCAGCAGCTACTCTTCCTGGGGTTTATTATGGATCCCCATTAGTTCCTGCCAAGGCAGCAGCTACTCTTCCTGTGGTTTATTATGGATCCCCATTAGTTCCTGCCAAGGCAGCAGCTACTCTTCCTGGGGTTTTATTATGGATCCCCATTAGTTCCTGCCAAGGCAGCAGCTACTCTTCCTGGGGTTTTATTATGGATCCCCATTAGTTCCTGCCAAGGCAGCAGCTACTCTTCCTGGGGTTTATTATGGATCCCCATTAGTTCCTGCCAAGGCAGCAGCTACTCTTCCTGGGGTTTATTATGGATCCCCATTAGTTCCTGCCAAGGCAGTAGCTACTCTTCCTGTGGTTTATTATGGATCCCCATTAGTTCCTGCCAAGGCAGCAGCTACTCTTTCTGGGGTTTATTATGGATCCCCATTAGTTCCTGCCAAGGCAGCAGCTACTCTTCCTGGGGTTTATTATGGATCCCCATTAGTTCCTGCCAAGGCAGTAGCTACTCTTCCTGTGGTTTATTATGGATCCCCATTAGTTCCTGCCAAGGCAGCAGCTACTCTTTCTGGGGTTTATTATGGATCCCCATTAGTTCCTGCCAAGGCAGCAGCTACTCTTCCTGGGGTCCAGCAAAATTAAGGCAGTTATACATTTTAAAAACATTACATTCACAACATATTATACAATATATTTATCAGCATTTAAAAAAATAATTTAACAAAATCAGCAAAATATGAAACAGTTATTCCTTCAATCTACACAAAACACTATGCTTCATGGGAGCACATTATGCAAAACTCTTCCCTCCCCAACACATGAACACCCCCCTCCACTGGTATTAGCTTCAATGATTAACAACAACAAAAAAGAAACAGAATGACCTTCACATTCAATGCTAGAAAATAAATGAGTAGACGCAAAACAAATAATACATTAATGAAGAAAGTAATAATGCACTGTCAAACATGGTGGTGGCAGCATCATGGTTTGGGCCTGCTTTTCTTCAGCAGGGACTGGGAAGATGGTTAAAATTGATGGGAAGATGAATGGAACCAAATACAGGACCATTCTGGAAGAAAACCTGATGGAGTCTGCAAAAGACCTGAGACTGGGACGGAGATTTGTCTTCCAACAAGACAATGATCCAAAACATAAAGCAAAATCTACAATGGAATGGTTCAAAAATAAACATATCCAGGTGTTAGAATGGCCAAGTCAAAGTCCAGACCTGAATCCAATCGAGAATCTGTGGAAAGAACTGAAAACTGCTGTTCACAAATGCTCTCCATCCAACCTCACTGAGCTCGAGCTGTTTTGCAAGGAGGAATGGGAAAAAATGTCAGTCTCTCGATGTGCAAAACTGATAGAGACATACACCAAGCGACTTACAGCTGTAATCGCAGCAAAAGGTGGCGCTACAAAGTATTAACTTAAGGGGGCTGAATAATTTTGCACGCCCAATTTTTCAGTTTTTGATTTGTTAAAAAAGTTTGAAATATCCAATAAATGTCGTTCCACTTCATGATTGTGTCCCACGTGTTGTTGATTCTTCACAAAAAAATACAGTTTTATATCTTTATGTTTGAAGCCTGAAATGTGGCAAAAGGTCGCAAAGTTCAAGGGGGCCGAATACTTTCGCAAGGCACTGTACTTCCAAAGTTGTGGAAAAATGGCTTAAGGACAACAAAGTCAAGGTATTGGAGTGGCCATCACAAAGCTCTGACCTCAATCGTATAGAAAATGTGTGGGCAGAACTGAAAAAGCATGTATGGGAGCAAGGAGGCCTACAAACCTGACTTAGTTACACCAGCTCTGTCAGGAGGAATGGGGCAAAATTCACTCAACTTATTGTGGGAAGCTTGTGGAAGGCTACCCAAAATGTTTGATCAAAGTTAAACAATTTAAAGCCAATGCTACCAAATACTAATTGAGTGTTTGTAAACTTCTGACCCACTCGGAATGAAAGAAATAAGCTGAAATAAACCATTCCCTCTACTATTATTCTGACATTGCACATTCTTAAAATAAAGTGGTGATCCTAACTGACATAAGACAGGGAATTTTTATTTGGATTAAATGTCAGGAATTGTGAAAAACTGAGTTTAAATGTATTTGGCTAAGGTGTATGTAAACTTCTGACTTCAACTGTATAGGGAGGTCAGAGACCTGGCAGTGTGGTGCCAGTACAACAACCTCTCCCTCAACATCAGCAGGACAAAGGAGCTGATCGTGGACATCAGGACCCAGGGGGCCGGGCACGCCTCAATCCATATCGACGGGGCTGTAGTGGAGTGAGTCAAGAGCTTCAAGTTCCTCGGTGTCCACATCATTAAGGATCTATCATGGTCCAAACACACCAACACAGTCGTGAAGAGGGTACGACAACACCTATTCCCCCTCAGGAGGCTGAAATGTTTTGGCATGGGCCAAAGTTATACAGCTGCACCATTGAGAGCATCTTGACTGGCTGCATCACTGCTTGGTATGGCACCTGCTTGGCATTCGACTGCAAGGCGCTACAGAGGGTAGTGCGTACGGGCCAGTACATTTGTATTTATTATGGCTCCCCATTGCTTCCTGCCAAGGCAGCAGCTACTCTTCCTGGGGTTTATTATGGATCCCCATTGCTTCCTGCCAAGGCAGCAGCTACTCTTCCTGGGGTTTATTATGGATCCCCATTAGTTCCTGCCAAGGCAGCAGCTACTCTTCCTGGGGTTTATTATGGATCCCCATTAGTTCCTGCCAAGGCAGCAGCTACTCTTCCTGGGGTTTATTATGGATCCCCATTAGTTCCTGCCAAGGCAGTAGCTACTCTTCCTGTGGTTTATTATGGATCCCCATTAGTTCCTGCCAAGGCAGCAGCTACTCTTCCTGGGGTTTTATTATGGATCCCCATTAGTTCCTGCCAAGGCAGCAGCTACTCTTCCTGGGGTCCAGCAAAATTAAGGCAGTTATACATTTTAAAAACATTACATTCACAACATATTATACAATATATTTATCAGCATTTAAAAAAATAATTTAACAAAATCAGCAAAATATGAAACAGTTATTCCTTCAATCTACACAAAACACTATGCTTCATGGGAGCACATTATGCAAAACTCTTCCCTCCCCAACACATGAACACCCCCCTCCACTGGTATTAGCTTCAATGATTAACAACAACAAAAAAGAAACAGAATGACCTTCACATTCAATGCTAGAAAATAAATGAGTAGACGCAAAACAAATAATACATTAATGAAGAAAGTAATAATGAGGCAGCTAAGGTGACGACTCTAGAAACTGCGGAAAGTCACTACAGACATCAGTAAATTGAAAGGGTTTCTTATGTCAATTGTACATTATTAAAAAAACATTTTTTTAAATTCAGATGGAATAGGTATTTTAGCCACATCTGCTTGCTTGACGGAGTGTCACTCTTCCGTAGCTGTGCATTTATTGGCTGCTATGACGGCCAATTGAATGAATCTGGTTTTGCTACCCATATTTTACTGGTAGAACAGAGACAACTCCAAGAAGAATAAGGGAAGGATCTAGTGGTACCGTCATATTAGTAACCTGTGATAAGATCTGAATAATGTCTTTCCAATAATTGCTTAGTTCAGGGCAGGGCAGAAAGATGCATACAGTGGGGCAAAAAAAGTATTTAGTCAGCCACCAATTGTGCAAGTTCTCCCATTTCAAGGTCCTGGAGTGGCCTAGCCAGTCTCCAGATCTCAACCCCATAGAGAATCTTTGGAGGGAGTTGAAAGTCTGTGTTGCCCAGCAACAGCCCCAAAACATCACTGCTCTAGAGGAGATCTGCATGGAGGAATGAGCCAAAATACCAGCAACAGTGTGTGAAAACCTTGTGAAGACTTACAGAAAACGTTTGACCTCTGTCATTGCCAACAAAGGGTATATAACAAAGTATTGAGATAAACTTTTGTTATTGACCAAATACTTATTTACCACCATAATTTGCAAATAAATTCATTAAAAATCCTACAATGTGATTTTCTGGATTTTTTTTCAATTTTTTTCTGTAATAGTTGAAGTGCCCCTATATTGAAAATTACAGGCCTCTCTCATCTTTTTAAGTGGGAGAACTTGCACAATTGGTGGCTGACTAAATACTTTTTGCCCCACTGTAAGTGTGTCTACTACCACCTTGGGCAAAATGTTGAATATTTATAATTGATCATATACAGTCTCTCTGGTGTAAAGTAGACCCGATGTAAAATATTGAATCGCATCAACTCATGCCTTGTGTTAAATGAAAGACGCTGAGCATCTAAAAAGAGCTTTCCCATTTTCTCATCCTAAAAAATGAGACCAAGGTCATCCTGCCACTTCATGCAAGCTTTCAGAGGTTCATCATTCCCCAACAGAGCTTGAAGACTAGAGTTCATGTAAGAAATGAAAACCTTTTGCCCCTTTCTTCCCCAGTCACAGTTTATCAGGTGTAGATTTACTCAGGTGTATCAGGTGTAGATTTACTCATGTGTATCAGGTGTAGATTTACTCATGTGTATCAGGTGTAGATGTACTCATGTGTATCAGGTGTAGATTTACTCATGTGTATCAGGTGTAGATTTACTCAGGTGTATCAGGTGTAGATTTACTCAGGTGTATCAGGTGTAGATTTACTCATGTGTATCAGGTGTAGATTTACTCAGGTGTATCAGGTGTAGATTTACTCAGGTGTATCAGGTGTAGATTTACTCAGGTGTATCAGGTGTAGATTTACTCATGTGTATCAGGTGTAGATTTACTCATGTGTATCAGGTGTAGATTTACTCATGTGTATCAGGTGCAGATTTACTCATGTGTATCAGGTGTAGATTTACTCATGTGTATCAGGTGTAGATTTACTCATGTGTATCAGGTGTAGATTTACTCAGGTGTATCAGGTGTAGATTTACTCATGTTTATCAGGTGTAGATTTACTCAGGTGTATCAGGTGTAGATTTACTCATGTTTATCAGGTGTAGATTTACTCAGGTGTATCAGGTGTAGATTTACTCAGGTGTATCAGGTGTAGATTTACTCAGGTGTATCAGGTGTAGATGTACTCATGTGTATCAGGTGTAGATTTACTCATGTGTATCAGGTGTAGATTTACTCAGGTGTATCAGGTGTAGATTTACTCAGGTGTATCAGGTGTAGATTTACTCATGTGTATCAGGTGTAGATTTACTCATGTTTATCAGGTGTAGATTTACTCAGGTGTATCAGGTGTAGATTTACTCATGTGTATCAGGTGTAGATTTACTCATGGGCTGAATCCTTACCTCTCTGCTGAGTGGCAATATAGTGCCTAACCTGTAGGGACTTGAATAAATTAGTTTGAGGTAACGGAAAATAAGATGCCAGTTGTTGAAAGGATATTAGTTCACCTTCTCTATAGAGATTACCAAATGTAATACCATCTCTCAGGGCTTTGGGTAACATGGGGTTATTATAGAAAGGTGTTTGTTCATATATAGATCTAAGCCCTTCTGTTTGTTCACAGAATTCAATCGATATATTTAAAGTGTTTTTAATGAAAGGGTTGTTTATGAGACCTAGCAAAGCTTTAGGTGGGCTAATACAAGGTATAGATGCCAATGTAACAGGGGTCAGACACTCCTCCTCTATCTGTCTCCAAGAGGGTGAACTTGTTGTTGTATTTTGCCATACCCACACAGCCTTTAACTGAGATGCCCAGTAATACAACTGGAAGTCAGGTAGAGTGAGTCCTCCTTCTGAGTATGGTTTGTATAAAGTTGTGAGTTGCACTCTGGGGGGGTTCCCTTTCCACATAAATGAAGAAACCTTCCCATTAAGTTGTTTTTTTTAAACCTTGGGAATAGGAAAGGGCAAGGTTTGAAAAAGGTACAAGAATCTATCCAATTCTTCCCCAACCTTTTTAAGAAGTGGAGTATAGTTCAGTTGATAAGTCTTAAAGTCTTAATAATTTTCAGAAGGAATTTGCAATCCAAGAGGTCATTTTCTAAGGTCTCCAAGAAAATGGCTGCTCTAAGATTGGGTTCTGCATAGCTGCCCTGTTAAAAGGCATAATTATACTCTTCAATAGGTTTATTTTACATCTTGAAAATGTCCCATATTCTTCCAGGATGTCAACTAATGCTCGGAGTGAAATTTCTGGTTTAGTGAGGTAAAGCAAAATGTAATCAGCATTTGGCGAGACCAGATGTTCACGCCCACCTATACGAACACCATGGATGGATGAGATGAGATCTAAAAGCTTCTGCCAGTGGCTCTATAGCCAATGAAAAAAGGAGCGGACTAGCGGGACAACCCTGTCTTGTGCCACGTGATCGGGAGAACTGTGAGGAATAATTTCCATCTGAGCTACTGGACAGTCATCTAATCAGATCTACATACTGAGGTCCAATATTCATCCTCTGTAAAACTTCAAAACAGGTAGTTCCATTCTATGCAGTCAAAATCTTTTTCCTCGTCTAAAGAAGCCTCCACTACAGGATCTTGGTCATACTCCACATAATATTAAATAATCTTCTGATATTATCAGGGGATGAGCGGTTTCTTACAAAAGCCTGTTTGGTTTATATCAGCCAAAGTCAGGAAGAACCTTATCTAGTCTAGTTGCTTTTCTGTCTGACTATGTGTGTGTCTCTTTAAGGATAATCAGTATGTATTTCTCCTTCCTGGAAACCACATCTATAGATGACTTTTGATCGGACATTACATTTGCCCCGTAGGATATTCTCCTTGGGACTTTCAACGTTAATATCTCATATCTCACTACTCTAGACTAAATTAACCTCATCTCGTAGATATGAATTTCTTTCAGAATTGTACAGGTTTCAATTATTCTGTTTGCCTAGAATTACCCTGCCTTCTCACCAAGCCTAATTTATCCTCACCTGTTTTATATATATCTATCTGCTACTTCTTCATAGTCAGACTACTTCCCATATACAGATAGACTACTCAGGTTCAAACTTTATTTAGGTATGTTTTTTGAATTAATGGCTATCCTATTTGTACGGAACAAGCGTCCAAATTCCCCAATGCGTACTATATCTCTCCTTAATAACCTTCCGGCTTGCAAAACCAGGATTTATTAAGCTCTAGTTTATTTATGGTAGTGCACCTTACCACAGGTCAATTTCAGACCTGTTTCCTTCCTATCGATTTTGGTTAAAACCCAAGGTAGAAACCCGTTGTATTTGTTCAGAATATTCAAGCACCTATCATTGATTAAATCCAAACTCCTTTATAACATTTAATCAAAAATATCCCAAATAATCCCTCCCAAATTCGAGAATAAAGGCTACTGACCTGCTGCCGACTGGGAAAAGCAGTGTTCGTTTGATCTAGTCACCGTCCCTGTCTTCTGGGGTGTATACCGGCCTGTTTTTTAACCTCAATTCAGAGGCCAGGTCTTAACTAACGGGACCAGACCCGCTCGTGCATGATTTTTCCGGCGTACGACCTCCAGATGGCAGAGACGGATATTTAGATCCCGGTTCGAAGGACCAATTTGTTACAGGAATGAAATTGCTCTATGTTTTAATACCCAATTAAAATTAAACACTCTGTCAATTCATGAGGATTTGTAAGACCCTTATTCTATAATAATGGACAGAGCCCAGTCTTAAAGTCAATCAGCAGAGTTTATTCATGAGAGTACTGAATACGATACAGTTCACCACAGGTTATAAACTGAAAATGACATCATTAGTTCCAACACCAACCCGTGCCATCTCCGTTCCAGTACAAAGGCTGTATCTCAAGCCTTCCCACATCCGTCTCCCTACCAATTTAATATCATTTACGAGCCAAGGTCTTCTCGTGTAGATAAGCATTCTAGCCAGTCTGAAGATATTGTTCATTCATTTCTACCAAGGAACAGACAGTCATTGTTCTAACTCTTGACCACATTCACACACATTATATTCAGTACTGGGATCAAGAAAGAAAACTCATACATATACAGCAACATACTAGTATTCTGATTAGTACATATACAGTAACATAATAGTATTCTGATTAGTCAGTCCTGAATGAAATGTATACATAATTAGTCATCATTGATAAAAATTCCCTTAACACTTATATGAAGTGTTCAATAGAGATATTGGTCTATACGACCCACAAAGCAGAGGATCTTTCCCAGGTTTTAAGAAAACTCTAATCAGTACCAGTTCAAGTGTGTCTGGGAGCTTTTCTGTCTCTTTGGCATAATTAAACATACTGCAAAGAGGCTCGAATTAGTTTGGGTAAAAAGGATTGATAGAATTCAATAGGGATTCCATCTAATCCTGGTGAATTTCCCCCAGCTGGGTTGAAAATGGATTCCCTAATTTCCTCGGATGTAATCTCTTTCTCCAAGTGCTCTATCCTCATCAGTTTGTAAATTGAGTTTGTTCAAAAACTCATGCATTAAGGCAGGGGCATCCCCTTCAGACTTGTACAATGTTTCATAAAACTCCCTAAAGACTAGATTAATTTCCTCAGGACTGTGAACAACTGTGTCGTTGGGCAGCTTAATAATAAAGCTAATAAGTCTACTAGCTTCCTCTCTCCTCATCTGCCAAGCAAGCAACTTTCCTGCTCTATCTCCATGTTCGTAGTAGTTTTGCTTTGTTCTCCTAAGAGCGTTTTCCGCTTTGTGGGTCGTCAGGGTGTTATAGTCCATTCACTTTGTGGGTCGTCAGGGTGTTATAGCCCATTCACTTTGTGGGTCGTCAGGGTGTTATAGCCCATTCACTTTGTGGGTCGTCAGGGTGTTATAGTCCATTCACTTTGTGGGTCGTCAGGGTGTTATAGTCCATTCACTTTGTGGGTCGTCAGGGCGTTATAGTCCATTCACTTTGTGGGTCGTCAGATTTGAGTATAATTTTTGTAGAGTTGAGTCGTCAAATGTTACACTGTGTTCATTTTTCCAGATCTCTAATTTCTTTCTCCAACAAGCCTACTTGAACTTTATACATCTTACCATCACCTGAACTAAAGGATATTATTATTTGTCCCATCAGATATGCAAGGAGAGCTTCCAATACAATTAAAGGGGACAGAGTTGTTATTTCTGAAATAAATAAATAAAAATGTCGATATGAGTGTTCAGAAATGTTACAAATGTGTGATTATTGAGTAATTATCTGCCAAACCTCCATCTTCTTGGGGGATTTACTGACTGGTACTGGAACCAGCAGGGCAGAATGATCTGATATACATCTTGGTAAATACTTACACCCAGTAGTTAAACTTCCCTTGGCTGCAGGAATAAAAAAAAAAAGAGTCAATTCTACAGTAACTGTTATGGACAGGGGAGTAAAATGAGTATTCTTTAACCTTTTGGTTGTGAAATATCCATAAGTCTACAAAAGTCCAAAATCTTTCATTTCTGATTTTAACATTTTAGCTGCCTGTGTGAGGTTGATACTATTAGAGGAAGATCTATCACTGGAAGGGTCCAGTATCAAGTTAAAATCCCCTGCCATTATTATCTCTGATGATGGGCACGTTAAACTTCAAAAAGATGTATTGGTAAAAATGTAGGATCATCATAGTTAGGCCCATACACATTCACAATGGTAATGGGCTCATTGTTAATGAAACCTTGAATGATCACAAACCTACCCTTTTTGTCTTTAGTCTGAGGTTGTATCTGAAAAGGGGCAATGCTCATTAATGAGTATGGCCACCCCTCTTGCCCGAGAGGTGAACGATGAATAGTACACTTGACCCACCCACTCTCTCTTCAGTTTATCATGCTCAGAGTCAGTCATGTGTGTCTCCTGAGGAAGAGCTATATCAACCTTATACTGCTATAGATCATTCAGAATGCGTTTGTGTTTGACTGGGCATTTAGTACCCCTAATGTTAAGTGACTGGGCATTTAGTACCCCTAATGTTAAGTGACTGGGCATTTAGTACCCCTAATGTTAAGTGACTGGGCATTTAGTACCCCTAATGTTAAGTGACTGGGCATTTAGTACCCCTAATGGTAAGTGACTGGGCATTTAGTACACCTAATGTTAAGTGACTGGGCATTTAGTACCCCTAATGTTAAGTGACTGGGCATTTAGTACCCCTAATGTTAAGTGACTGGGCATTTAGTACCCCTAATGATAAGTGACTGGGCATTTAGTACCCCTAATGTTAAGTGACTGGGCATTTAGTACCCCTAATGATAAGTGACTGGGCATTTAGTACCCCTAATGGTAAGTGACTGGGCATTTAGTACCCCTAATGTTAAGTGACTGGGCATTTAGTACCCCTAATGTTAAGTGACTGGGCATTTAGTACCCCTAATGTTAAGTGACTGGGCATTTAGTACCCCTAATGTTAAGTGACTGGGCATTTAGTACCCCTAATGTTAAGTGACTGGGCATTTAGTACCCCTAATGTTAAGTGACTGAGCATTTAGTACCCCTAATGTTAAGTGACTGGGCATTTAGTACCCCTAATGTTAAGTGACTGGGCATTTAGTACCCCTAATGTTAAGTGACTGGGCATTTAGTACCCCTAATGTTAAGTGACTGGGCATTTAGTACCCCTAATGTTAAGTGACTGGGCATTTAGCACCCTTAATGTTAAGTGACTGGGCATTTAGTACCCCTAATGTTAAGTGACTGGGCATTTAGTACCCCTAATGTTAAGTGACTGGGCATGTAGTACCCCTAATGTTAAGTGACTGGGCATGTAGTACCCCTAATGTTAAGTGACTGGGCATTTAGTACCCCTAATGTTAAGTGACTGGGCATTTAGTACCCCTAATGTTAAGTGACTGGGCATTTAGTACCCCTAATGTTAAGTGACTGGGCATTTAGTACCCCTAATGTTAAGTGACTGGGCATTTAGTACCCCTAATGTTAAGTGACTGGGCATTTAGTACCCCTAATGTTAAGTGACTGGGCATTTAGTACCCCTAATGTTAAGTGACTGGGCATTTAGTACCCCTAATGTTAAGTGACTGGGCATTTAGTACCCCTAATGTTAAGTGACTGGGCATTTAGTACCCCTAATGTTAAGTGACTGGGCATTTAGTACCCCTAATGTTAAGTGACTGGGCATTTAGTACCCCTAATGTTAAGTGACTGGGCATTTAGTACCCCTAATGTTAAGTGACTGGGCATTTAGTACCCCTAATGTTAAGTGACTGGGCATTTAGTACCCCTAATGTTAAGTGACTGGGCATTTAGTACCCCTAATGTTAAGTGACTGGGCATTTAGTACCCCTAATGTTAAATGACTGGGCATTTAGTACCCCTAATGTTAAGTGACTGGGCATTTAGTACCCCTAATGTTAAGTGACTGGGCATTTAGTACCCCTAATGTTAAGTGACTGGGCATTTAGTACCCCTAATGTTAAGTGACTGGGCATTTAGTACCCCTAATGATAAGTGACTGGGCATTTAGTACCCTTAATGTTAAGTGACTGGGCATTTAGTACTCCTAATGTTAAGTGACTGGGCATTTAGTACCCCTAATGTTAAGTGACTGGGCATTTAGTACCCCTAATGTTAAGTGACTGGGCATTTAGTACCCCTAATGTTAAGTGACTGGGCATTTAGTACCCCTAATGTTAAGTGACTGGGCATTTAGTACCCCTAATGTTAAGTGACTGGGCATTTAGTACCCCTAATGTTAAGTGACTGGGCATTTAGTACCCCTAATGTTAAGTGACTGGGCATTTAGTACCCCTAATGTTAAGTGACTGGGCATTTAGTACCCCTAATGTTAAGTGACTGGGCATTTAGTACCCCTAATGTTAAGTGACTGGGCATTTAGTACCCCTAATGTTAAGTGACTGGGCATTTAGTACCCCTAATGTTAAGTGACTGGGCATTTAGTACCCCTAATGTTAAGTGACTGGGCATTTAGTACCCCTAATGTTAAGTGACTGGGCATTTAGTACCCCTAATGTTAAGTGACTGGGCATTTAGTACCCTTAATGTTAAGTGACTGGGCATTTAGTACCCCTAATGTTAAGTGACTGGGCATTTAGTACCCCTAATGTTAAGTGACTGGGCATTTAGTACCCCTAATGTTAAGTGACTGGGCATTTAGTACCCCTAATGTTAAGTGACTGAGCATTTAGTACCCCTAATGTTAAGTGACTGGGCATTTAGTACCCCTAATGTTAAGTGACTGGGCATTTAGTACCCCTAATATTAAGTGACTGGGCATTTAGTACCCCTAATGTTAAGTGACTGGGCATTTAGTACCCCTAATGTTAAGTGACTGGGCATTTAGTACCCTTAATGTTAAGTGACTGGGCATTTAGTACCCCTAATGTTAAGTGACTGGGCATTTAGTACCCCTAATGTTAAGTGACTGGGCATGTAGTACCCCTAATGTTAAGTGACTTGGCATTTAGTACCCCTAATGTTAAGTGACTGGGCATTTAGTACCCCTAATGTTAAGTGACTGGGCATTTAGTACCCCTAATGTTAAGTGACTGGGCATTTAGTACCCCTAATGTTAAGTGACTGGGCATTTAGTACCCCTAATGTTAAGTGACTGGGCATTTAGTACCCCTAATGTTAAGTGACTGGGCATTTAGTACCCCTAATGTTAAGTGACTGGGCATTTAGTACCCCTAATGTTAAGTGACTGGGCATTTAGTACCCCTAATGTTAAGTGACTGGGCATTTAGTACCCCTAATGTTAAGTGACTGGGCATTTAGTACCCCTAATGTTAAGTGACTGGGCATTTAGTACCCCTAATGTTAAGTGACTGGGCATTTAGTACCCCTAATGTTAAGTGACTGGGCATTTAGTACCCCTAATGTTAAGTGACTGGGCATTTAGTACCCCTAATGTTAAGTGACTGGGCATTTAGTACCCCTAATGTTAAGTGACTGGGCATTTAGTACCCCTAATGTTAAGTGACTGGGCATTTAGTACCCCTAATGTTAAGTGACTGGGCATTTAGTACCCCTAATGTTAAGTGACTGGGCATTTAGTACCCCTAATGTTAAATGACTGGGCATTTAGTACCCCTAATGTTAAGTGACTGGGCATTTAGTACCCCTAATGTTAAGTGACTGGGCATTTAGTACCCCTAATGTTAAGTGACTGGGCATTTAGTACCCCTAATGTTAAGTGACTGGGCATTTAGTACCCCTAATGATAAGTGACTGGGCATTTAGTACCCTTAATGTTAAGTGACTGGGCATTTAGTACCCCTAATGTTAAGTGACTGGGCATTTAGTACCCCTAATGTTAAGTGACTGGGCATTTAGTACCCCTAATGTTAAGTGACTGGGCATTTAGTACCCCTAATGTTAAGTGACTGGGCATTTAGTACCCCTAATGTTAAGTGACTGGGCATTTAGTACCCCTAATGTTAAGTGACTGGGCATTTAGTACCCCTAATGTTAAGTGACTGGGCATTTAGTACCCCTAATGTTAAGTGACTGGGCATTTAGTACCCCTAATGTTAAGTGACTGGGCATTTAGTACCCCTAATGTTAAGTGACTGGGCATTTAGTACCCCTAATGTTAAGTGACTGGGCATTTAGTACCCCTAATGTTAAGTGACTGGGCATTTAGTACCCCTAATGTTAAGTGACTGGGCATTTAGTACCCCTAATGTTAAGTGACTGGGCATTTAGTACCCTTAATGTTAAGTGACTGGGCATTTAGTACCCCTAATGTTAAGTGACTGGGCATTTAGTACCCCTAATGTTAAGTGACTGGGCATTTAGTACCCCTAATGTTAAGTGACTGGGCATTTAGTACCCCTAATGTTAAGTGACTGAGCATTTAGTACCCCTAATGTTAAGTGACTGGGCATTTAGTACCCCTAATGTTAAGTGACTGGGCATTTAGTACCCCTAATGTTAAGTGACTGGGCATTTAGTACCCCTAATGTTAAGTGACTGGGCATTTAGTACCCCTAATGTTAAGTGACTGGGCATTTAGTACCCTTAATGTTAAGTGACTGGGCATTTAGTACCCCTAATGTTAAGTGACTGGGCATTTAGTACCCCTAATGTTAAGTGACTGGGCATGTAGTACCCCTAATGTTAAGTGACTGGGCATTTAGTACCCCTAATGTTAAGTGACTGGGCATTTAGTACCCCTAATGTTAAGTGACTGGGCATTTAGTACCCCTAATGTTAAGTGACTGGGCATTTAGTACCCCTAATGTTAAGTGACTGGGCATTTAGTACCCCTAATGTTAAGTGACTGGGCATTTAGTACCCCTAATGTTAAGTGACTGGGCATTTAGTACCCCTAATGTTAAGTGACTGGGCATTTAGTACCCCTAATGTTAAGTGACTGGGCATTTAGTACCCCTAATGTTAAGTGACTGGGCATTTAGTACCCCTAATGTTAAGTGACTGGGCATTTAGTACCCCTAATGTTAAGTGACTGGGCATTTAGTACCCCTAATGTTAAGTGACTGGGCATTTAGTACCCCTAATGTTAAGTGACTGGGCATTTAGTACCCCTAATGTTAAGTGACTGGGCATTTAGTACCCCTAATGTTAAGTGACTGGGCATTTAGTACCCCTAATGTTAAGTGACTGGGCATTTAGTACCCCTAATGTTAAGTGACTGGGCATTTAGTACCCCTAATGTTAAGTGACTGGGCATTTAGTACCCCTAATGTTAAGTGACTGGGCATTTAGTACCCCTAATGTTAAATGACTGGGCATTTAGTACCCCTAATGTTAAGTGACTGGGCATTTAGTACCCCTAATGTTAAGTGACTGGGCATTTAGTACCCCTAATGTTAAGTGACTGGGCATTTAGTACCCCTAATGTTAAGTGACTGGGCATTTAGTACCCCTAATGATAAGTGACTGGGCATTTAGTACCCTTAATGTTAAGTGACTGGGCATTTAGTACTCCTAATGTTAAGTGACTGGGCATTTAGTACCCCTAATGTTAAGTGACTGGGCATTTAGTACCCCTAATGTTAAGTGACTGGGCATTTAGTACCCCTAATGTTAAGTGACTGGGCATTTAGTACCCCTAATGTTAAGTGACTGGGCATTTAGTACCCCTAATGTTAAGTGACTGGGCATTTAGTACCCCTAATGTTAAGTGACTGGGCATTTAGTACCCCTAATGTTAAGTGACTGGGCATTTAGTACCCCTAATGTTAAGTGACTGGGCATTTAGTACCCCTAATGTTAAGTGACTGGGCATTTAGTACCCCTAATGTTAAGTGACTGGGCATTTAGTACCCCTAATGTTAAGTGACTGGGCATTTAGTACCCCTAATGTTAAGTGACTGGGCATTTAGTACCCCTAATGTTAAGTGACTGGGCATTTAGTACCCCTAATGTTAAGTGACTGGGCATTTAGTACCCTTAATGTTAAGTGACTGGGCATTTAGTACCCCTAATGTTAAGTGACTGGGCATTTAGTACCCCTAATGTTAAGTGACTGGGCATTTAGTACCCCTAATGTTAAGTGACTGGGCATTTAGTACCCCTAATGTTAAGTGTCATAAATGTCTAGTTATTAGGAGCCGACATCTTTAAAGAAAATAAGAAATAGGGGAAAAGATAGAAACAAAATGGTGTTGAGTGTATACAACTTGTACAAAATGAAATGATGAAAAATATAAAATAGTAAACATTTCGTGAGCTAATACCCTGACCCTACCACAAACCCACCCAACCCCCTCCCCAACTGAGGGAGTTAAAATCATATATATTATTTTAAAAACATATCCTCAGACACTAGTCTTTAAGCTCGATGTACCTGCTATGCATAGCGTCGCCCAAATGAGGTTCATTCTAAATGATATGTATATGCCATTAAGTGCATTGGCTGTTCCTTGTAACATTAAAATGTTGTTAGTCGAGTAACAAAATACAATTTGAATCAAAGCGACAAACATCGGCAACAATAATGACCAGACTATTTAGCCCCACTTGACCATGTCTCAACAACAACAACAACAACAACAGAGGATGAGTTCATAGTCATCCAATAGAACCTAACCGCACATCCAAATGTCAACCAAATCGACATTCCCCAATGCGCCCTGAAACCTGTGCAGCGCTGCACCAAAAGGGGTGACCACAAACGCACCCAAGCAGCAAGCTATGATGAATACATTAAAACCTATCATCCCTCAAATATAAAATAGGGACAAGTCGTTGAAAAAAAATCACCATCCTCCTGAGTTCACCCCCCCTCCAAAAAAATATTATATATATATATATATATATATATATATTAGTTGAAGTCGAAAGTTTACATACAGCCAAATACATTTAAACTCAGTTTTTCACAATTCCTGGCATTTAATCCTAGTTAAAATTCCGTCTTAGGTCAGTTAGGCTCATCACTTTTTTTTAAGAATGTGGAATGTCAGAATAATAGTAGAGAATTATTTATTTCAGCTTTTCTTTCTTTCATCGCATTCCCAGTGGGTCAGAAGTTCACATACACTCAATTAGTATTTGGTAGCATTGCCTTTAAATGGTTTAACCTGGGTCAAACGTTTCAGGTAGCCTTCCACAATAAGTTGGGTGAATTTTGCCCCATTCCTCCTGACAGAGCTGGTGTAACAGAGTCAGGTTTGTAGGCCTATGGGCACAAACTCACCATCGCTGTACCAGACAGGACTGGCAAAAAGTGTTCTTTACTGACGAGTCGTGGTTTTGTCTCACCAGGTGTGATGGTCAGATTTGCATTTATAGTCGAACGAATGAGCGTTATACCGAGGCCTGTACTCTGGAGCGGGATCGATTTTGGAGGTGGAGGGTCCGTCATGGTCTGGGGCGGTGTGTCACAACATCATCGGACTGAGCTTGTTGTCATTGCAGGCATCCTCCTTCCTCGTGTGGTACCCTTCCTGCAGGCTCATCCAGCATGATAATGCCACCAGCCATACTGCTCGTTCTGTGTGATTTCCTGCAAGACAGGAATGTCAGTGTTCTGCCGTGGCCAGCAAAAAGCCCGGATCTCAATCCCATTGAGCACGTCTGGGACCTGTTGGATCAGAGGGTGAGGGCCATTCACCCCAGAAATGTCCGGGAACTTGCAGGTGCCTTGGTGGAAGAGTGGGGTAACATCTTACAGCAATAACTGGCAAATCTGGTGCAGTCCATGAGGAGGAGATGCACTGCAGTACTTAATGCCCCATATACTGACTGTTACCTTCTTTGTTCAGGGACACATTGTTCCATTTCTGTTAGTCACATGTCTGTGGAACTTGTTCAGTTTATGTCTTAGTTGTTGAATCTTATTATGTTCACGCAAATATTTACACATGTTAAGTTTGCTGAAAATAAAACAGTTGACAGTGAGAGGACGTTTCTTTTTTTGCTGAGTTTATATGTCACTACATTGTTATGTTCTTACAGCCAATAGTTTGTCTCCTATTTGCTGAGTTTAGAAGACATGAACAAGTCACAGAGTTCTTTCCTCATGTACGCTTCAGCCGTCTTCAGAGTCAAATGTGCACTCACCATTCTTGGTTTCGATCACTGGGTAGCACAGGCCGTATGCCAAACCAGCCTGCATCGGAAGTCTCTTCAGTGGGGAGAAAGCCATCCTTCTCTTGTGTAGTATTGGAGAGAGATCCAGAAAGATCATGATTCTGGCATCTCCGTATTTGAGCTCTCCCTTTGCTCGGGCAGCAGAGAGGATGTGAACAGTGTCCTGGCACCGTAGAAATGCAATGACAAATGCCCTTTGTGCAACCTAGCCAGGCAGCCACCTCCGTAAAATTGAGAGGGCCCATCGCACCCTCTCAATTTCCAGTGGGTGTTCGGAAGGGGGTAGATCCGGAATTTTGCGAATCCATTCCTGTAGGAAGGAGATGACGTCTCATCCCTCCACGGCCTCTGGGAAACCTTGAAGTCTCAAATTCGAGCGCCTTTGGAAATGTTCGTAATAATCAAATTTATCCTCGAGTTTAGAGATGGTGTCTTCCAACTTCTTGTATTTTTGGTCCACTTCCTCGCGGACGTCCAGGATGGCAGCTTGGTGGTCAGCATGGTATTTTTCTAACTTTGTCACTCGTACATTTGTGACTTTCTGGTGTTTGTGGAGTTTATCGACTAGCACATCAATTTTGCAAAGACGTTCAGAAAGTGTCTCTTGGATTTTTGTTATACCCTTGTCCATCTCCAATCTGAACCATGATGGTGCTTCTTCCGAGCTAGCATCAAAAGTCTGCACATGACAACCCGCTTGGAGTTTGCCAAAAGGCACCTAAAGACTATCAGACCATGAGAAACAAGATTCTCTAGTCTGATGAAACCATTATTGAACTCTTTGGCCTGAATACCAAGCGTCACGTCTGGAGGAAACCTGGCACCATCCCTAAGGTGAAGCCTGGTGGTGGCAGCATCATGCAGTTGGGATGTTTTTCAGCGGCAGGGACTGGGAGACTAGTCAGGATCGAGGGAAAGATGAACGGAGCAAAGTACAGCGAGATCCTTGATGAAAACCTGCTCCACAGCGCTCAGGACCTCCGACTGGGGTGAAGGTTCACCTTTCAACAGGACAATGACCCTAAGCACACAGCCAAGATTGCGCAAGCGTGGCTTCGGGACAAGTCTCTGAATGTCCTTGAGTGGCCCAGCCAGAGCCTGGACTTGAACCCGATCGAACATCTCTGGAGAGCCCGGAAAATAGCTGTGCAGCAACGCTTCCCATCCAACCTGACAGAGTTTGAGAGGATCTGCAGAAAAGAATGGGAGAAACTCCCCAAATACAGGTGTGCCAAACTTGTAGCGTCATACCCAAGAAGACTCAAGGCTGTAATCGCTGTCAAAGGTACTACAAAGTACTGAGGAAAGGGTCTGAATAATTTTGCAAAATGTGATATTTCCTTTTTTTATGTTTAAAAAATTAGGAGAAATTTCCAAACCTGTCTTTGCTTTGCCATTATGGGATATTGTGTGTGTAGATTGATGGGGGGAAAAAACGATTTAATACATTTTAGAATAAGGATGTAACCTGACAAAATGGGGGGGGAAAGTCAATGGGTCTGAATACTTTCTGATGGCACTGTATATTGTGTAGAACAGACATTGTTCAGTCATAGTGAATATGCAATCATTTCAGCTCTATTCATTGCATTTCTATTTAAAGCATTCCAAACTGTTCCTTCTGAACACACCCCTGGCAAATATGTACAGTGCCTTGCGAAAGTATTCGGCCCCCTTGAACTTTGCGACCTTTTGCCACATTTCAGGCTTCAAACATAAAGATATAAAACTGTATTTTTTTGTGAAGAATCAACAACAAGTGGGACACAATCATGAAGTGGAACGACATTTATTGGATATTTCAAACTTTTTTAACAAATCAAAAACTGAAAAATTGGGCGTGCAAAATTATTACAACAGGTGGCGTTTTTTCCATTGTTGCGCCCACCAAGCAAGGAGTTTTTGTATGTAGGTCAATGAGAATGGCGACTTTGGTCAACAACAAAAAATGCATAGCTTATTTGCTATGTGAGGTTTATTTGATAGAATAGAAGTTTCATAAAAAAATAGTTAGGTTGTTACGAGTGTAAGTAGGACACGTGACATCCCGGCAACTTTGAGAAAAAAACGATTTATATTGGAGTGGTCTCGAGATTGCTATGCATATTTATGACGAGGCTAGTAGCATAGCATCTCTATCCATTGAATACAGGCGGTTGACGTCAACAACCCTCATCGAATATTCAAAAAAGGATTACAATAAAGACATGTATCCACCAATCCAAAGAAAGGATAGGCGAGCTAGACCGCCTGCCGTGCGGCTTTGTGGACAACAACTCCCATTGTTAGGGTGGAGAGACATGTATCTTGTCAGTATATCCATAATTGTTGTGGTAGCCTATCCATTTGGCGTGTACTGTAGCAACGGAAACAACGTGTGTGTGTGTCATTTAGCTTGCTTCATCAGATATTAG
The DNA here is from genome assembly GCF_013265735.2 of Oncorhynchus mykiss. Classification (NCBI taxonomy): domain Eukaryota; kingdom Metazoa; phylum Chordata; class Actinopteri; order Salmoniformes; family Salmonidae; genus Oncorhynchus; species Oncorhynchus mykiss. Next base: position 92,644,375 of record NC_048569.1, on the reverse strand, counting down.
GCTTTTGGAAAGAGTTTGACATCGGCAAGTCCTTGTCCTGGTGAAGTTACCCATACCTGGCGAGAACTCGAGACGTGCCTCACAAACACACGTGACACTCCTCCCGTCTTAGCAAACAGTGCCACCTCAAAAACTAGCTAGAGGCCAAGCAAGTGGGACATTTAAAGGAAAAATTCACCGAAAACCATTAATTCCTTTACTTTACAGTGTTAACACTTATATGTGAGAACAATATTTTTTGTGAACAAATGTTTCATTTGTTGCCTTATAATAAGCTCAAGTCGACTACAAAATCCACAATGCAATGTTCTCTCTATGGGCTTCCTTGCTAGCTAGCAAACGTAGCTACACACAATAATACCAAAGACAATATCAGCATGTAACATAGCTATTACCAGTAAAATTGCCTGAAAAAAACTGCACTATCAATTTAGGAGTCTATAATCTCACCATGTTCAACCTGCAGATCCATGTGCCTCTAGTCTAACATTCACAACATTTGCACAAATGTTGTCAACAAGATGTAAAACATTACATATATTCTCTGAGATGTGAGATTGCTAACTTGCTCTCTGTAGCATTGTATAGCTTTGGAATCGTGACATTACGTACTTTCGGGTAAAATAGGCATGTTTCTCGTCATATACGCTAACTTTGAGAAGGGATTATGTGTTGATAAATTTAGCAACCTTGTGATGCAGCATGACAATGGGTGAGTTCGTAAATTGTGCGCTCTGGGCGTTCAGAGAACCACACTGGACGCTCTGTTGGAGTAGGTTTGACCTGAGCTTTCTGACCTCCCAACAGGAGTCAAGCACCCAAGCTAACGTTGGCTAACTTGCTAGCAACTTCCAGACATCAATGAGAGAACAGCTCACTCTGACCATTTCTCTTGCCCTAGCAGAGCTGGTTAGACGGTTTTCATGTTATCTAGAGCATTGGTGACTGTAACTGTGCTGCTGGCAACAATTTAATAACAGTTTTTTTTGCCGACATTTACTGACACCGGTCATATTCAATGGGTGTTACGCATTCATAAATTCATCAGTTATTCTGCACTCTGGCACACTCAAACGAGAGTGCTCTGAAATCAGAATAGCCATAGTGAATTTATGAATGCACCCAATGTGAATGCGATTGGTCGACAGTCTGCTGGGTGAGGCGTTATTAGTTGCTTCATTTATTCATTGGATTCCTATCTCCTTTCTATAATATCTCTGGCAACGGCACCATGCAATGCACCCTGGACTAAAGGGGCAGACAAACAGGAAAAATGTCGCAAATATATGATCAATGGCTCATTCAAGAGAAGACATCCTCCCGAGTTATGACATCGACAAGTATCGAAATCTGGCATGTATGATAGACGTTTTTGGCTAAAAGTAGATCTAAAAGTAGTTTTCCTATAAACTTCCAGTGTAGTGAGTGCGAGTTTATCATGATGATCATGACGTCATACCGGACGGATTTCTGCCTGCTTGAACGCCAATAACTCAAAAGATACTCATGAAAACATGAAATGACCTACGGAGTCGATAGACCATCACTCAGAGATGGACAAAAACAATATAACCTTCAAAATGGGTGAACCTTTCCGTTAATGTTTTGGGGCGGCAGGTAGCATAGTGGTTAGAGCTTTTAACCAGTAACCGAAAGGTTACTAGATCGAATCCCCGAGCTGACAAGGTGCAAATCTGTCGTTTTGCCCCCTGAACAAGGCAGTTAACCCACTGTTCCCCGGTAGGCCGTCATTGTAAATAAGAATTTGTTCTTAACTGACTTGCCTAGTTAAATAAAAGGTTAAATAAGGCTGAGGAGTAACACACATCCCCATTTGCTCCACAGTTACTTGCTGTACAACTCTGATGATAGAGCTAAATGTGCGCATTTGTTATACATAGAATAATCGGAAATGTGTAGTTCTGACTATGCTTTTCAAGAGATGATGATATTACAACCAAATAGTTCATGTTTATTTAACAATACCTTGAAAACGGCAAACAGGAGTCAATGGTTTTAACAGAGCTGGGGGTCTTCTTACCCGCCAGCAGGTAAATTGAACACTGCACTTTTTATTGTGACTTTTTATTGATAACGACCAGCAATTTTTACTTTGTGGCCGTGGTAGCCAGTGAGAACCGTTTGCGCTGAAATGTGACGCAATCAGTAAGCGACGGCAAACTAATGAGATGGATTGTTTGATCACACAAGTGAGAGTTGTTTGTTATCGCTGAAACTTGTTTGACGATTGCAGAAATGTGGTAATATATGTGCTTTTTAGTTGTGATTATGAGTTATCGATACTGTAAGAACGAGTTAAAGCGGTGTCTCTGTGCAGATCGCATTTTCAGCCATGGAAACAGGAAACCATTTGTGTTAGTAGCTAGCTATAGTCAGCTTGCTATGCTAGCTAGCTAGCTAGCTTGTTCGATACTCCAACGTTGTCATGACTCTTCTGTGTTTAGCTACACAACATTCACACGCTACAGCGTTACAACAGTAGAGGAATAGTTATCCAATCATCGATTGCAAGACGCAAAAGCAGCTCAAGTTATTGTAAACATGGCTGAGCACACTATTAGCGAGCTAACGACCTCACAGACGAGTTCAGTTGCCCAAAAAGTGATAAGTTGCTCACAATGGTTTATTTGTTGCAGACATCACCATTATTAGATACTCCTTTACGTAATTTTAGTAAAGGATTAGCAATATGTGTAATAATGTAATGTATATTAATTAAACTGTTGGGACATCTGACAATATAGCAGGTCACACCAGTTCTTCTAATATGCCTAACTATCTATCAACAATACTGTTTTCATCAAATAAACTTAGTACATTAATTTCACACATTTAAGCTATCCTAACAGCTCTCTTTCCTTCAATGTAGCTTCTTCCTTGGCTTGTAAGGGGTAACCCCTGAGAAGGACCTCCATTTGCCACCCTCTAAGACTTCAGTCTGAAACTGTCAACTACCTGGCCAGCCAGGGTGCAGGTTAGCTGGGCGATATGGGCAAAAATATTGCAATAAATTGCCTGAATTGGTGCGATATCGATAAGTAGAACGATACATTTATAACATTAATGTGCACCACAGTTTTGTTTATTTTTATGACCTTTAAAGTACTATGTACTATGGTTGTAAAGGGCTATGGTTATAGCCATCAATTGTCCCATTAACAATCACCCATATTTGCACATTTATTTCACTTCAAACTTAACATTTCGCATGTGCTTAATGAACGATGTCAGCAAAATGCCTGCGGTAAGTGATCAATATGGTCTGTGTCGATAATATTTTGTTTATCATCCCAGCTCTAGTCCAGGGTCCTTATCCACCCACAACTCAGGCAGAAAGTCCATCTACTGGGGGGTCCCTGGTTCAGTGCCCCTGAGGGCTGGGACCAGCACTCTGGGCCAGAAGCAGCTGTGAAGGGATGGGGTAGTAGCTGAGGACAGAGCCATGGTTCATAACGTCTCAGTCCCCCAAACACCACCGCCGGCACTGGTGGGCACCAATGGCCGCTCCTCTGGGAGGAAGAGGACACCCAAGGCATGTGACTGCTGTGGGCCAAACTCTAAGCACCACAATGGGAAGGACCCACATGGGAAGACTCCAGGTGGCAAGCCCAGACAACGCAGGGCCCATCTGGGGAAGGGCAGGGGCCAGGCCCTGGGGGAGACCCCCAAGAGGACGGGTGGTCACCACTCTTCTGAGAAGACCCAGATGACAGAGGAGCAGGTAACAGCCATCCGACAGCTGGCGAACGACTCAGTTGTGGAGGAGGTAACCAACTCCTTGGCTCCATTTGTAACCAGCTCTGTCGGTCAACCTGTAATGAATGTTGTGGCTCAACTTGTAAACAACTCTGTCGGTCAACCTCAACCTTTAACAGACTCTATGGGTCAACCCTTAATGAACTCTATCGGTCAGAAGTTAACGTACACTGTGGTTAAACTGGTGACAAACTCTGTGGTTCTACCATTAACAAACTCTGTGGTTCAACCTATAATGAAGGCTGTGGTTGAGCATGTTCCTGATTCAGAGATGGAGCAGGAGAACGGTTGTGGTTTAGACAAACAGCCAGTAACCGACTCTAACACAGAGGTCATGAAGCAGCCCCAGGCTGGTGACGCAGCTGTCTCCCTTTCCAACGGTACATTGGCTGTGCCCAACGAGGAACCAACAGACTGTAGCGCCCCTATGGAGGTGGAACCATCAGCCACAGCCTGTGTTTCCCCAGGCATTATGTTATGCAGCACTCTCCACCCCTTCGCTCTGTGGGACCACAGAGATTACTGTGAGGTGGGAGTGTGGGCTCCAAGCCCTGAGCCAGAGGAGGACTGTGTCTCAAACCCAGCACAGCAACCCAACCCTGAAGACAACATCCATGAAGTAATCATAGACCTTATACATGGTACTAGACTTTTATTGTAACTATGATTTTTTAAATGTTTTAATCATATACATTTTTAAGTTCATATTACTTATGTATGGTGTTATTATTGATTCCTGTCCTGTCTCTCTCTCACTCAGAGTTCCTGGCGTTCTTCTATGTGAAGTACGGGAGCTTTATCCCCCTCAGTGAGATTGACGTCCAGGAGCATCTGAAGAACAAGTGTAACACTGACCTCCATGACAAGTAGGAATCGTTTTGAGATACAAACCAGCTTCAATTTCATTGCTGATTTCCATTGTTATGCTGATAGCATCTCTGTTCATTTGTCTGTACTAGGAAGCTAAACATCCACTCAGAAATTATGAAGTATAAAGCGAGTCTCGCCTCCACCCCTATGAAGTGCTTCAAAGTGGACTACAACAAGCACACTCTGACCCTGGAGGACCTGTCCACACTGGATGACCAAAACTGGGTCAACGACCAGGTAGCTTTGGTCGATAGGAAACTGTGTGCTTGCTGCTTTATAAACTTATTCGCCTACGTATTATCTAACCTGAAATTCAAACGTTGCCATGTTTCTGTCGTGTGTGTGTGTGTGTGTGTGTGTCTGTCTAGGTGATAAACATGTATGGAGAATTGATCATGGATGCTACACAGAACAAGGTGCATTCATTTTGGATCCTGGATCAGAAGGTTCAACAAAGGGTTAATTGTGAAAGGGAGTTGTTAGGATGGTGGTCTTCTGCTTGGTTACCAAGGTTACTGAATGTTTCCCTATTTTTCTCCCGCAGGTTCATTTCTTCAACAGCTTTTTCCACCGGCAGCTGGTGGCCAAAGGCTACGAAGGGGTTAAGAGATGGACTAAAAAGGTAAGCTGGTGGTAGGTTATGGAAGATGCAGCCATATTTATCGCTAGTTTGTTAAGATATGACCTGCAGGACCAGAAATGTAAAGGCTCACTGTTTATCTGAGACTGTCAGTCTCACAGAACTAGCTCAATTAGAGTATGTCTGCGATTGTGGTTACTCTGATGTTTCTCTCTCTCTCTCTCTGTCTCTCTCTCTATGTGTCTGTCTCTCTCTCTCTCTGTCTGTCTCTCTCTCTCTCTCTGTCTGTCTCTCTCTCTCTGTCTGTCTCTCTCTGTCTCTCTCTCTCTCTCTCTGTGTCTGTCTCTCTCTCTCTCTGTCTGTCTCTCTCTGTGTCTGTCTCTCTCTCTGTCTGTCTCTCTCTCTCTGTCTCTCTCTCTCTCTCTGTGTCTGTCTCTCTCTGTGTCTGTCTCTCTCTCTGTGTCTGTCTCTCTGTCTGTGTCTGTCTGTCTCTCTGTGTCTGTCTCTCTCTCTGTGTCTCTCTGTGTCTCTCTCACTCAGGTGGATCTGTTTTCTAAGAGGCTGTTGTTGATTCCTATCCACCTGGAGATTCACTGGTCCCTGATCACAGTGGACATAGCCAACCACCACATCCACTATTATGACTCCCAGGGCATCGTCTTCAAATACACCATGGAGGTACTCTCACTCTAGTCCTCTGCCTCGCTATCAAACTCAGTTGCTTCTGAATGTTTATCCTCGGCCTGAGGAGCATTGGTTTGATTTGATGAGCATTTATCATGTTAACATTGGTCTACGTCATCGGTGACAAACTCATTCCACAAAGAGCCTAGTGTCTACGGGTTTTCCTTTCAATGATTAAGACAGGCAACCAGGTGAGGGGAGTTTATTTTTATTTTTATACTAATTAGTGACCTTATTTCATCAAGTAAAAGGGTGGAGCAAAAACCCGCAGACACTAGGCCCTCCTTGGAATGAGTTTGACGTGTTGTCCACATTTTAGGAACCCTTGAAGGAGTCGATTTGTGACCTATTTAACTAAACCCTTCTGTGTTCATCTGGCCCACAGAACATCCTGACTTATATCCTGGCTGAGGCCGAGGAGAAGAAACGAGCTGCGTATCAGAAAGGCTGGAAGACGATTATAAACAAGGTATTGTTTCAGATGGTACCGTGTGACTGTTCTCTCTCTCTCTCTCTCTCTCTCTCTCTCGTGCTTTCTGATTGACCGTGTGTTGACCACTGTCTCTGATTGGTTCCCACCCTCAGGGTATTCCTCAACAGAAGAACGACAGTGACTGTGGAGTCTTCATCTTGGAGGTGAGTGGGGAATTTCCCCCTCGTACTGTAAATTCCCACACACACACACACACACACACACATTCCTTGTGGTGAATCTTCCCTATTCAACTCTTCCCGTGCTTTGTTTCTCTCTCAGTACTGCAAGTGCCTGGCATTGAAAGAGCCGCTGCAGTTCACACAGGAGGACATGCCCAAAGTCCGCAAGAGGATTTACAAAGAGCTCTGTGACTGTAAACTGAATGACTGATCAACCGCAGTGTCCCAGCTCTAGAGAGAGAGTACACCTGCCTTTCCACTGGACCGTGGGCTTTAACGACTGTTTGACCCTTATTGTGGAAGGGCCATTAATACTCTAAAACATGACGAGCCAAGAAGCGCAGTGGAAACGGGACACGTTGTTTGACTAACGACACAGAGGCGGTGAAAACAACCATCTGTCATTCAGTAGAGGTCCAGCGTTGGACTTGTTTTCATATACCTTGATAATGAGAGGCACTTTTGAGTTGACGTTCACAAAGTTTCCACTGCTGGCTGACTGGCTGGCTGGCTGACTGACCTGGAGCGAACTCTGCTGGTAGGTTTGAGACCGGTAATGGACCTATCCATGTTTATAACAGGTTTCCTAGCTTCAGCTCTTAAACTGTAAACAGGAGATTATATGGGACAGTAGGTGAAACTTGAAGGTTCTTGTTTTATATCATGTAGTGTTTGCCTGACTAGTGAGGTAGAGAACAATAACACATCAAAGGCTAACGTTTAACTGAATATACTGTTTTAATGTTACTTAATCTCGAACCGCTTCTTAGTTCTTGAGAAACTCCACGTTTTGGCATCACAAACAGCAGTTTGTTATCAGGGAGTTAGTTATGATTAACCATGATGCTCCACTCAGAATGGCTTCATGAAAACACACACCTCTTCCTGCTTCTGTTTAAACAATAAGTGTATTTTGACATTTTAGTGTACTGAGAAAGAATTTAATGCTACTGCTGTAGAACCGTTTCTAAGCCTTTTATTGTATGAGGGGCCCGGCCCACTATGGTCATATTCCTCATTGGAGGGGCCTGGCCCACTATGGTCATATTCCTCATTGGAGGGGCCTGGCCCACTATGGTCATATTCCTCATTGGGGGATCACCCATCTGAGGGGCCCGGCCCACTATGGTCATATTCCTCATTGGAGGGGCCTGGCCCACTATGGTCATATTCCTCATTGGAGGGGCCTGGCCCACTATGGTCATATTCCTCATTGGGGGATCACCCATCTGAGGGGCCCGGCCCACTATGGTCATATTCCTCATTGGGGGATCACCCATCTGAGGGGCCCGGCCCACTATGGTCATATTCCTCATTGGGGGATCACCCATCTGAGGGGCCCGGCCCACTATGGTCATATTCCTCATTGGGGGATCACCCATCTGAGGGGCCCGGCCCACTATGGTCATATTCCTCATTGGGGGATCACCCATCTGAGGGGCCCGGCCCACTATGGTCATATTCCTCATTGGGGGATCACCCATCTGAGGGGCCCGGCCCACTATGGTCATATTCCTCATTGGAGGGGCCCGGCCCACTATGGTCATATTCCTCATTGGAGGGGCCCGGCCCACTATGGTCATATTCCTCATTGGAGGGGCCCGGCCCACTATGGTCATATTCCTCATTGGAGGGGCCCGGCCCACTATGGTCGGAATCCCATCTATACTGTCTGTCATTAATGCACATTTGAGCCCAGTGTATACCTGGTGCTAACATATGCCTTTTGTGTTGTTGTCTACAGTTTTAAGACCGGTGTAGATGATTAAAATGTCTGGATATCAATCAAGTGTGAACAGATCTGGATGTTCAAAACCCATTTAGCATCAGTAATTCTCTTTAAATAAATCACTTTCTATAATGGGAAGATGCGACGAATCTCACGTGGTGGTGTAAGCAATGCTATTGCACCATTGAATGTTCACAGATCACTCTAATCTGGTTGATCTTCTTTGAGAAACTTTCCGATTTTGATTCAATTTTCAGTTACTGTGTTATGCTGACAAACACCTAGAGATTAAATTGGGATTCTCTAGATGGGTAAACTGTCCTCAAAGGTTCCCAATGTATGCTGTCTCATCCTAAAATGGAACCGTTTCCTTCCTAAATTAACCCCTGAATACAGTCAAACACTTTTTAGTTTTAGGTAATGTTGAGATGACAGCACAGGGTTGTTAGGATGCCCAGCCACGATTCCATTATGCTTTTTTAGAGAAAAGTGTCAATTCCATTTTGAATTCTCTTCAATTAGGAGAACGTGGTTTACTTTCTGAAATTGAAATGTAAATGACAAAAGAGCAGATGTTTGTCAACTCGATGGATCCGTCTGTTCATGTTAACTACTTCAGCAAACAATCACCCATATGAGGACGTTTAATGGTGATATGAAGTTTGTAAAGTTACTTGGTGTAACTGACCGGCACATGCGTGTGGTGATTCCCTGATACTCGAGCTCAATTAAAATCACAGTTTACATTTAAAGGTAATGTTCCTGCAGACACAGAGATCCCATTCAAGATAACGGCTCAGTCAAAAATTGCCTTTAAAAGCCACAATGCCTATAACCTGCCATCCTATTGAATCCTGGTGTTGGGACACTGATGGTTTATGGCCTATACAGCAGGTTAGGAGAATTGGGTTATGGTTCGTCAAAATTGCTGTAGTTGTCGCAACTCGAACAGGCAAGTTTTAGGTCCGTAGCTTTTCTCCATCTAGACACAACCGTAGGAGCCATAAACTGAAAGGCCATCAGTATCACCTCCATGGACCTTAAACAGTCAGCAGTGAACCTGTGTTTACACACACACACACACACACACACTTCATCCATAAGAAACTACTCAATCCGATGAGTTGCTCCACATTACCAAAGTAGTGTTCCAGTTTGTATAGCAGATACATTAAGAAAATAACGTTAAAAGATTTTATTTTTTTGAAAGTATACAGTTTGGGAGACAATTACATTTGTAAACGTGTGTCACACCGGGCATGACTGTTGGAACTATGGTTAACTGAAAAATGCTTCACAGAAGACTTCTAAATAAACGAGTCATTAGAAAACCCTGGCAGACGTCTGCTTGGAACCCAAACTAAACTGTTCCGTCCCTCAGGAGGTTTCTGCAGCTGAGCTAATTTCCCACATTCACCTCGAGCAGGGTCATAATCCTGTCTAGATTCATCTCTTACCTGGAAAAAGGGCAAAGAAACAGCAGTAACATGTTGACTCAGGCTCGTGACACTAGTTTCCCCATAGCCCTCCCCAAAGAAACAGCATAGGACATGTTTTATGGCCGAGAGACAACTTTCCCATAGCCCCCCCGGGCTGGGTCATAATCTTGTCTGTATTCGTCTCTGACCTGAGGAGAAAAAGAGACTGACTTGTTTGTTTTGCCACGGACCCGGTTAAGTATTTGGGTCTATTAGGGGGTGACATAGTTCACAGGACTGAACGGTCTCCTCATGATAGATCCTATCAGGTTCCAGAACGGTAAGACAACATGGTCACAATTACATAACCTATTAACATTGAACATGATTGTCCTGTTTAATACAGTAATGTTATGTAACTTTCAAAGTTCTCATCCAAACAATAACCAGTTAACGGTACCACTTTAATGAAAACTATCTATTCCAATATAAACAACCAGAGATGGCTAACTAACTAATATACAACTGTTGTCGTCTCTGAGGTAGTAAACATGCATTTCCCCGGTGTAAATTTACCTGACCACCGGACTTGCCACGACCGTACTGCCTGCCTTCTTTAAAACCAGCGTCCCAGTCAGTTCTGATGATGCGGTCATCCAGACGTGTCCCGTTGACAAACCTCATGGCATTTTCAGCATCTGTACGCGTGTAGTATCTGGTACAGGGGTCAAGGTGCCAGTTTCCAGGAACACAGATTAAGCCTACTATTGGACATCCGAGGGTCACTCTCAACTGACTGTGCTTTAGTGTAGGACTACATCGGCTGATGTAAAAAAAGGGCTTTATAAATACATTTGATTGATAGGACTAGGCTTAATCGGAGGCCTTTTTAGTGTAGGACTGGTTTTAATCTGGGTCCGGGAGCCCTAAGTGTATGGGTATAGAATTTTAAAAAATGTCGAACCAAAACACACACAAGTTTTTTTTTAAAGGATACTCGACGAAGCAGAAGCCGCACGCCGTCTTCTTCACCTTATCCAGGCCGATGATTATTCTCTTCACGTCCCCGCTCTTGGAGAAGAGCTCGTACACTTGTTCCTCTGTGGTGTAAAAGGACAGGTTACCCACGTAGAGTGTGTTAGCCTGCTTCAACAGTTTCTCTTGCTCATATCGATTTCCCTGGAGGATGGGGGGGAGAGAACATCTTTAGAAGAGTCTAGTAACTGCACAGCCAGGAGGACAATTACACTAACATTAGCTGTTAGTATTATTCACCACTAATATGGGTAAACGTTTGCAGTATAATATACGTTTTTACATAAGACTCCATCTCATGTAACCATACCAAACATATGCTAATTTCAATGTCTCGTATTTAAATATAACGTCTAGACTGAGACCAGTCTGATTAGAGGTCAGTTTGATTTGCTCTTTAAATTGTAGCTAATTACAGGTTGGTCTCTTTGAAAACACTTTCCGACCCATTCTTAGGAGGAAATCATCCTGAAATACAATATTCATGGTGTGAAAGCCACATGTAAGTGATAAACAACGTTTGTCTGAAAGAAAAGGCAGCACGTTGCAAGCTACCGGTAGCTTGCTAGCGCAACAGATAGCTAACGTTAGCTAGCAAAACTATTCTACTGGTTGGTTCCCGATTAATTTAAACCATTCCTTACCTTAAAATGTTGGTCTCTGTATTGGCTTACATCAACGTAGGAGTCGCTGAATAGCGCATTCAATTTAATAGACATTGTGTCGCTTCAAAGATGAGCGGAGAAATGTGTTCCTTACATCAACGTCTCGTCAACAACACAAAAAAAGTACTTCCGGGTCACGGAATTTAGTAAAAAAAAAGGTGTAATTAACCTTTATTTATTCATATACGAAAAAATATTCTCTAAACATTAACAATGTTTCATATTTGTTCATATTTAAATAACATTTGCATTCAATTTGTTTGTTTTTTAAACAAGTTCCAAGGTAAAAATAAATGTCCCCAATGCAGTACATTAAATACACATTGTCTTACAGAGAGAACGTTTCTAGGTGCCAAAGTAAAAGTGGGGTTGTAATTACTCACTAGGTTCTGTAGAATCTATATATGGTGTTATTTCATGGGGGACTGAGGTCTGTATACCCAGAAACACTTTCTACTCAACCCATTACATTGGCCACAATGCAATACACCCTATTTGAAACCCCAAATACATTTTATGCTATATATAAAAAGTATAGTACCTGTGTTTTGAAACATGGGTCTGAAATTGTATCAAATGTGTCAGTTAATTCATGGTCCAACACATTGGTTCCCAACCAGGGGTACTAGGACCCCTCGGGTTACTTGGCCTATCCACAGGCTGTACTTGAGAAGACCAATGAGACCATAGGCCTCTTGGTAAAATGCACATGAGAGGGTACTTCAGGGGTACACCAGGCAGAGCCAAATAGGCACAGTAACCGAACATTTTTGGGAACCACTGGTCTAACACACACTATGATACATTCATCAATTTCAATCACCAGTTTCATTAAATGTGTCAGTAAAAAAATGATGGTCTGACACTATGATACAATTCAGTCATTTCAATCACTTATAGAATACATCCATTAAATGAGTTATGGGCACCGAAATGGAAAATCTATATTAATATCAGTTGCATTTTTTATCAATTCAATATTGATATCAAATCGGTTTGTAGAACATACAATGCAACTGTATGAATGTTCATGTTTCTGTGAAGTCCAGGCAACTGTTGGTAAATTGCCCATTGGGCCAGCTGTGTTCTGGTGGCATAAACCTACCTAATCAGTTTTAATCAATGGGAAGACCATCCACAGTTGACCCATCAAGCAGGCGATTAAGTATGTGAAGCAGCCTGTTTTAGTTTTGGTGTTGTTTTTTTTTTAAAGGGGCAGTGCAGTTAATGTGATTTTCATGGGGGGGGGGTTTTGTAACGATAATTCCATTCTATTGCTAGTTTTCCATCCAATTGGCAACAGATTTTCATGGGGGGTTTTTTTGTAACGATAATTCCATTCTATTGCTAGTTTTCCATCCAATTGGCAACAGATTTTCATGCGAATATTCAAAAATATGCATAAATAAAATGTCCGTGCTGTGAGTGATGATCATACGACACATAAAAATGACTTTCGTGGTAAAATTCCCATGTGCCAAATTAAAAATGAAAAGTTAAATGTGTTTCCATCGCATTTTCAAATCTACTGATGATTTTGTCACCAAAAGAAAAGTGACGTTTTATAGCAAATGTGCCCACAGATATAGTACGGATATAGCCTACACGATGACATTATTATGGACAAAAGAGTGAGATTATTTTTTAATTTTGTCAAAACGGCAGCCAAGCATCGATCATCATGTCACCCGAATAAGACCCTGGATATTTATTGGAAGGAAGCATCAAGCTCATCACCTTGCACTTTCAATACCTTGTGAAGTTCTTCACAGTTTATTTCATCTGTAGCCTAATAAATTACATGCTTTATGGAGTCGTGGTCGGGAGGACCACACAGCCTGTCATTGAGTGACTCCGGGTTTCAATATGATGGTTATTATATCAATATTTGCACATAAAAGTGTGTCCACTGCCATTTTGCGCATAATACATCGAAAGTGGTCTTAAGAAGCAGATTTGTAATTGTTTCTATAAATTCGTTATTGTATTTACTTATTAGCACAATAAAAATGGGCATGGATTAAAATGTAATATATTTTGATTTAGTTATCCACATTTCAATGTTTTTAAAATGGCAGCTTTTATTTTGAAGGATTCTTTATTCCCATACAAATTGACGCCATCTTTTATGCTGCTGGCAGAACAGTGTGTCTCTGATGTAACCTCGCGTCTCAAAGTAGCGGTCATCTGAATGAACAAGGAAGTATGAAGTATATGAGGAACTCTTCGATATTAATCTTAACTTTACCAGTGGCTCCTTACAGCATGTTATAATAAAAAGAGTATTGATGTTTTCTCATGCACTAACGTATTTTTCGGGAAGACGAGTAGCTAGCTAGCTGGTTAGCTAACTCTGGGCAGTGAAATAACATCAGCTGTCTTGTCGTTTGTTTTACAGGTAACAAGACCATTTATTTACTGTGCGAGATGGCCATCATTCGTATGTTGTTCTCTTTCCTGAACAATCCACGAGTCATTGAGAAACTAGCGGAGTCTCGACCTATCCGACGTGCGGCACAGATCACAGCTTTTGCGATCATCAAAGCACAAATCGCTGGGAAGGTTGCGACGGCGAAGGTCCTGAAGTCAGACACGCTACGCCAGGTTCGGCAAGAGGCAAACGGACGGATTCCCCGAGACGCTGGTGACATCGGGACCCGGTTCAGAAGAGTGAGGGAGACTTTTGTCAAGGAGGTGAAAGATGGCTTCAGAGACGCTCAGGGACAAATAAAGAAATGAAGAAATTAAGCAGTAGTCTTATGTCTGTATGACAGACAAACAATCATGTGAACTGTTGATAACGTGACCGACAACGTGACCCGTCCCACAACTGTCTAGGCCGACTACTATTACATGACTGAGCCAATATTTTAATATATTGACGGGAACACTAAGCTACTGGTAAACCAGCTACTATGTCTCAAAACATACTCAAGATTAATTTTCCATCAGGGAGATCTCATGTAATGAGTGTGGAGTGTTTATCTGACTGGTTTAAAAACAAAGTTGTGCCCCTGTAATGAATGTTGGGGTTTGTGGTGGATGAGTCTACTGTAACAGGTCTAGGTTTGTGGTTAGTTAGCCTACTGTAAGACGTCTGCATACTGGAGACAAAGAGTCGTTGCAATCTACCCAGTAGTCTTTATTTAGGAGTTTGTGTTTGTAGATCTGGAATTGTCTACCTGATCTGACTTGCAGAATACCATCATATAGTACGTTTGCTGTCATGCAGTCCCACGTCAGTTCCCATGACATATTATGACTTGAGGTGTTTGGATTGTCCTCACCTATTGGCCAAATCTTAGTGAGCTTTTAAATGTCATGTATTTTACCAATAAAAGATCATTCAGATAAAAAACAAATGACTAGACAACACGAGGTTTAGGCCTCTATTCAATCAATCCGTATTGTGGAAAATTCTGCACTAAAGTCCAATTGAAATTCAAAGGCAATGTTGGCTTTCACGGTAAACGCTGCATGTCGGGCTCAATCGGAATTTACCTTTACATTTCTATTGCGAAATCTGTAACTCTTCAGGTGATATGTATTGAATAGAGCACTTCGTCACCAGCGTGTGTTTTACACCTGAGGAGGAAGCTGACTGACAAGTTCGGGTAGCAGACAGTTAGGGCTAGGCTATGCTATGCTAGCTACTAGCTAGTACAAAAGTAATTGCCTTTTTGTGAGTCTGCTATGGCTAAGTGTAGCATTGTGTTGATTACTGTGTGTAGACGAACCTCCACTCACCTTGCATGTTTAAAGTCCACTGTTTCACTTTGTCATAGGTTGGCCCATAAAGAGGCTATAATAACCGTCCTTGGTTCTGAACCTTGAGTCCCTGAACCTCACAAACTCTTCCAACAACTTCCATTCAAACTGCCGTTGCAGCAAAGAACGCAACGACTTCAGTCCATAATTGTGTGCGAGTATATTTCGTTGTAACTTTAAACAATCGACGTGGTGATTGTCACGTCCACCAAGAATGTATTGCACAGTCCTTGACTCTGTAGATGGGCTGACTGACACAATGTACAGGCTCTCATTCACAACCTACTACGACAGTAAAATGTTTCACGATCGACCACCAGCTTCCATATGCAGATTTTTAATAAGAACAGCAGAGAATTCTTAAAGACGCAGTTTTGTAGCAATACTTATGCAGACGCACTGGCCTGGCAACTAAATATTAGTTACATGTTTATCATTTCATCGAAGAAATTGCTATAACTTTGAAGGCAAGCGTTTGTTTCTGACAGAAATGAGTCAGTACTCTGTACATATACACTGATATGGTAGCTGAGCATCATATAAACTTATGTCTCATTGAAATACACATACAAATCAAGCGGATCTACTGGACAGGAACACAAAATTGCACGAGAGCAGCAAAAATCAATCGAACACTGCGCCATCACAATGCAGGAATCAGGGTTGGGTTGAGTTCCATTCCTTATAATCACTGTTGTTATAGATGATGGATTTTAGCTCATGTGTACAACATTGAAATGTAATATAAGAATTTAAACCTGACTCTGTAATTTTCAAAATTCCACATTACTTTAAAATCAAAGTACACCTAAGTTTCAAAAGCAAAAAAAACAAGGATGGCTTGTTCAATGTTCTCTCCAAAACAAGTGCATATCAGGTGCAAGCAGGTTCCAATCCATAATATTTATCAGTAGGCTATAATTCACATCATTCTTATCGTAGAATTTGATTACCAGCCAAGCAAATGGAAACTTCTAGGCCTCTATTCACGCTGTAACGCTGAACTTCCCGCGATACGGATTGAATCGAGACCCTAAATACAGATAGTGAGCAAGTTGTCTTGGCTTAAATGTTTTGTCTTTCCAGGATTTGGGGAGAACATATGAATAAAACACCCCCTATTTGACTCTTTTCAAAAACATTTCACAACACACATCCTGTAGTTCAAGCAGTGCATATTCACTGATATGGCATTAGCTTATACAGTAAAGGCAGACTGTGCAAAACACGCCATATTCCCAGATATGGCTTGTGCCCATAAGTAGTACTCACAATAGTCGGTGTAAGAAATACACACCTTGCGGAGAGACAAACACTGCATAGTAAAGTATGTAACGGGTAAAAACATATACACTGATATGGCAGTTACCGTCAGTAAGCGTAATAGCAATCCTTCGTCATCTCTGGTTGGGAAGGACTTCATCATCTGTAGCTCAACCAAAGAAAACAGGATATTTTCCCCATTGAGAGACAAGCTCAATAAGCACTTTGACTCACTGACTCAATAAGCAAATTTGACTCACTGACTCAATAAGCACTTTGACTCACTGACTCAATAAGCACTTTGACTCACTGACTCAATAAGCACTTTGACTCACTGACTCAATAAGCACTTTGACTCACTGACTCAATAAGCAAATTTGACTCACTGACTCAATAAGCACCTTGACTCAACAACAGTGACCATAATTTAGACCCAAGTCAAATAGTATTTTCAACATGTTTTCCTTCCTCACAAATCCTAGCATCAACATATACAGTAGAATAAAGTACAATCACAAGCTATGAATCTAAAGTACAATCATAAGCTATGAATCAGATACAGGAAGGGATGCAGACATCATCTTCTAAAGATTCCAACATGACAGGAAATGCTGCTGTGATTCGCTGGGTGGTAATGTGCTGGGTGGTAATGTACTGGGTGGTAATGTGCTGGGTAATAATGTACTGGGTGGTAATGTGCTGGGTAGTACTGTGCTGGGTGGTAATGTGCTGGGTAGTACTGTGCTGGGTGGTAATGTGCTGGGTAGTACTGTGCTGGGTGGTAATGTGCTGGGTGGTAATGTGTAGTGTTATTGCTGGCGCTTTGGCAGAAGAGGAGAGATTCCCTACAGAGGGAGTAGGCTACTGGGGTTGGTGAAGGAATGGGGCTGGAACTTGGACAGAGGGACTGGGTTGGGGCTGGAACTTGGACAGGGGGGCTGGGTTGGGGCTGGAACTTGGACAGGTGGACTGGGTTGGGGCTGGAACTTGGACAGGGGGGCTGGGTTGGGGCTGGAACTTGGACAGGGGGACTGGGTTGGGGCTGGAACTTGGACAGGTGGACTGGGTTGGGGCTGGAACTTGGACAGGGGGACTGGTTTGGGGCTGGAACTTGGACAGGGGGACTGGGTTGGGGCTGGAACTTGGACAGGGGCTGGGTTGGGTTAGGACATGGCTTCTTACACCCAGAGGAAGATGGAGCTCATCAGAGACACCAGGAGCAGGGAAGACAGTGCTGTAGGCCAAACAAACATACTTCAGTACACCAGCACATAGGAAAGCTACTGTTCCTAAAGCATTACCGTCAGTAAAATGAGATAGATCAAAGAGAGTGTGTTTGTGTACAGTACCTTTAGCAGAGGAGTTGCACTCCATGTTGGTAAGTGAGTCCATGTAGCCCTGTCCCAGCCACTTGTCATAGGTCTTCCTCTCGGCCACTCCGATCATGCTGACAGTGGAGTCTTTGAAGATGAGGTCAGAGCCCTGGTACTTAGACGAGTCAAACATCTTGAACTCTGAACCCGTGTCACTACTATAGTACTCCTGGAGGGAGATGAAGAGGACACAAGTGTATCAACATGTAGTTCACCGTTTTCAGGTGTGTGTAGAAGGGATATTTATGTTATGTTATGTTATGTTATGTTATGTTATACAATCAATCAACAAATCGACCAAACACTCACTCACTCACTCACTCACTCACTCACTCACTCACTCACTCACCTCACTCACTCACTCACTCACTCACTCACTCACTCACTCACTCACTCACTCACTCACTCACTCACTCACTCCACTCACTCACTCACTCCACTCACTCACTCACTCACTCACTCACTCACTCAACTAATAAATCAACCAATCCCTCAAACAGTCAACAAATCAATCCAATCACTCAATAAAATAATCAATAAATCAACCAATCATACAAATACTCACTCACTCACTCACCTCACTCCACTCACTCACTCCACTCACTCACTCACTCACTCACTCACTCACTCACTCCACTCACTCACTCACTCACTCCACTCACTCACTCACTCACTCAACTAATAAATCAACCAATCCCTCAAACAGTCAACAAATCAATCCAATCACTCAATAAAATAATCAATAAATCAACCAATCATACAAATACTCACTCACTCACTCACCTCACTCCACTCACTCACTCACTCACCTCACTCCACTCACCCACTCACGCACTCAACTAATAAATCAACCAATCCCTCAAACAGTCAACAAATCGACCAAACACTCACTCACAAAATTACCTCACTCACCTCACTCACTCACTCACCTCACTCACTCACTCACTCACTCACCCACTCACTCACCCACTCACTCACTCACTCACTCAACCAATAAATCAACCAATCATACAATCAATCAACAAATCGACCAAACACTCACTCACTCACTCAACTAATAAATCAACCAATCCCTCAAACAGTCAACAAATCGACCAAACACTCACTCACTCACTCAAGTACCTCACTCAATCACTCACTCCACTCACTCCACTCACTCACTCACTCACTCACTCACTCACTCAACTAATAAATCAACCAATCCCTCAAACAGTCAACAAATCGACCAAACACTCACTCACTCAACCAATCATTCAATAAATCAACTAATCACTCAATCAACCAATCAGTCACTCAAAGAACCAAAGGCCCGGTCAGTCGTACCTGTGCTTTGTCCAGCAGGCCATAGAGGGCGTAGATGTTGGTGTCTGGCCGTACCATGACAGCGTGGGAGGGGACGCGGGCCAGGTTACAGTGGGCGTACTGGGTGACCTCTGCCCTGGAGCCGTGGGGACACAGCAGCTGGAAGTCCTTAGACTGCAGGTCAATGGCCCACGACTCACCTGAATTACCTAGAGGACAGAGAGATAAACACACAGAGATAGAAAACGTACCGCAGATATACAGAGATAACTCTCCTAATTCACAAATACTGATATGAAGTTATGGAGTCAAAGAGCAACGTGTCAGCAAGTTGTTAATGACTGGAAAACATTTCCACATCCTCTGAACAAGTTTATGATTCTGGTAGTGGGGTTATGGTGCAATGATAACAATGGTTGGTTTCCTGACCGGAGATGGTATGCAAAAAACACACACACACACACACACACACACACACACACACACACACACACACACACACACACACACACACACACACACACACACGCGCGCACACACACACATGCGCACACACACACACACACACACACACACACACACACACACACACACACACACACACACACACACACACTCTTACCATCAGTGTTTTGGAAGACAGTGGTGTGCTTGATGAAGGCCACCTCTCCAGTTCCTGTGGCCAAACACCTGATACAAATAGAGTTAAATAGTAAATGGGGTCTTTATGTTGACACTAACGCTGCCACGGTTCGTTGGACAAAGACTATGGAGAAAATGAATGGCGTTTTTTGTTGTTGTAGTGTGTTTGGAGAAAGGTAGAAAATAAGGTCTGTGGTAAACACAGGTCGAGGAGATCTGACACGGTTTGTTCTATGTTTGGAGAAAGGTAGTAAAAAATAAGGTCTGTGGTAAACACAGGTCGAGGAGATCTGACACGGTTTGTTCTATGTTTGGAGAAAGGTAGTAAAAAATAAGGTCTGTGGTAAACACAGGTCGAGGAGATCTGACACGGTTTGTTCTATGTTTGGAGAAAGGTAGTAGAAAATAAGGTCTGTGGTAAACACAGGTCGAGGAGATCTGACACGGTTTGTTCTATGTTTGGAGAAAGGTAGTAGAAAATAAGGTCTGTGGTAAACACAGGTCGAGGAGATCTGACACGGTTTGTTCTATGTTTGGAGAAAGGTAGTAGAAAATAAGGTCTGTGGTAAACACAGGTCGAGGAGATCTGACACGGTTTGTTCTATGTTTGGAGAAAGGTAGTAGAAAATAAGGTCTGTGGTAAACACAGGTCGAGGAGATCTGACACGGTGTGTTCTATGTTTGGAGAAAGGTAGTAAAAAATAAGGTCTGTGGTAAACACAGGTCGAGGAGATCTGACACGGTTTGTTCTATGTTTGGAGAAAGGTAGTAAATAAGGTCTGTGGTAAACACAGGTCGAGGAGATCTGACACGGTTTGTTCTATGTTTGGAGAAAGGTAGAAAATAAGGTCTGTGGTAAACACAGGTCGAGGAGATCTGACACGGTTTGTTCTATGTTTGGAGAAAGGTAGTAGAAAATAAGGTCTGTGGTAAACACAGGTCGAGGAGATCTGACACGGTTTGTTCTATGTTTGGAGAAAGGTAGTAAAAAATAAGGTCTGTGGTAAACACAGGTCGAGGAGATCTGACACGGTTTGTTCTATGAGATTATCTTCATCAGCTAACGTCATTTTTTGTTGTTGTTGAATTTACGTCATTCACAAAAAATCCCATAAAGTGTAATCATCCATAAAGGTCATGTTAACTGACTGCTATTATCTTATAGAACAGAATGTAGAAGAACTGCTAAGTCTGTTTTTACCTCAGACCTCATTTTCTGCATTTATTCCAAAACCCTATTCTTTCCCCATAGGAATGTCTGAACGAACTGCAACGCCAGGGTTGTGGGTTCGATTCCCACAGGGTTGTGGGTTCGATTCCCACAGGGTTGTGGGTTCGATTCCCACGGGGTTGTGGGTTCGATTCTCACGGGGTTGTGGGTTCGATTCCCACAGGCTTGTGGGTTCGATTCCCACGGGGTTGTGGGTTCGATTCCCACGGGGTTGTGGGTTCGATTCCCACGGGGTTGTGGGTTCGATTCCCACGGGGTTGTGGGTTCGATTCCCACGGGGGGGGGGGGTATTAAAATGTATGCACTATCTACTGTAAGTCTCTCAGGATAAGAATGTCTGCTAAATGACTCAAATGTTAAATGTATATGTCAATGATGCTATCTCTCTCTAGAATGTTCCCTACCGTCTACAATTACAACAAACCAAGGCCGATATACATAGTTTGACTATAACATTGTAAATGGTGTTATAACTACAATGGAATTGTCTTGGCACTTTATAAAACTACTATGTCTAAGGGCTGTATTCAAGTCGCGGAAGTTCAGCTTTACAGCGTGATTGAAACTGAAAGGCAGTGCTCCAGCTCTAGCGGAGACAACATGCTCGGTGAACGCTTCATACGTCCACTAAATTACAAATCACCTTTACATTTCTATTACGGAAACTGTCACGTTTCAGTTTCACAAGACTGAATAGATTCAGCTTCACAGACTGAATAGATTCAGTTTCACAGACTGAATAGATTCAGCTTCACAGACTGAATAGATTCAGCTTCACAGACTGAATAGAGTCAGTTTCACAGACTGAAAAGATTCAGCTTCACAGACTGCATTGAATCAGCTTCACAGACTGAATAGATTCAGCTTCACAGACTGAATAGATTCAGCTTCACAGACTGAATAGAGTCAGTTTCACAGACTGAATAGATTCAGCTTCACAGACTGAATAGAGTCAGTTTCACAGACTGAAAAGATTCAGCTTCACAGACTGAATAGAGTCAGTTTCACAGACTGAATAGAGTCCGTTTCACAGGCTGAATAGATTCAGCTTCACAGACTGAATAGAGTCAGTTTCACAGACTGAATTGAATCAGCTTCACAGAATGAATAGAGTCCGTTTCACAGGCTGAATAGAGTCAGTTTCACAGGCTGAATAGATTCGGCTTCACAGGCTGAACAGATTCAGCTTCACAGACTGAACAGATTCAGCTTCACAGACTGAACAGATTCAGCTTCACAGACTGAATAGAGTCAGTTTCACAGGCTGAATAGATTCAGCTTCACAGACTGAATAGAGTCAGTTTCACAGGCTGAATAGAGTCAGCTTCACAGACTGAACAGATTCAGCTTCACAGACTGAATAGAGTCAGTTTCACAGGCTGAATAGAGTCAGCTTCACAGACTGAACAGATTCAGCTTCACAGACTGAATAGAGTCAGTTTCACAGGCTGAATAGATTCAGCTTCACAGACTGAACAGAGCCATCTTCACAGACTGAATTGAATCAGCTTCACAGAATGAATAGAGTCCGTTTCACAGACTGAATAGATTCAGCTTCACAGACTGAACAGATTCAGCTTCACAGACTGATTTGAATCAGCTTCACAGACTGAACAGAGACCTCAATCTGTCTTTAAATGGATCAGGAAGTTGTGAGATGTACTGTACCTGAACGCTCCATCGTATCCGTCAAACAGGTCCTTGCCTTTCTCACACTTGTTCTGCCCTTTGTTGTCCCCCACACACAGGTCACACAGGTTGCCAGGGAAACCAGGCTGATTGGCACCTGGGACACAGCTGTTCTTAAAGAAACCTCCAGCGGCTGAGGAGGACAGAAGGAGAGAGAGACAGTCATATCTACTGAGGAGAACAGGAGGAGAGAGAGACAGTCAGATCTACTGAGGAGAACAGGAGGAGAGAGAGACAGTCAGATCTACTGAGGAGAACAGGAGGAGAGAGAGACAGTCAGATCTACTGAGGAGAACAGGAGGAGAGAGAGACAGTCAGATCTACTGAGGAGGACTGGAGGAGAGAGAGACAGTCAGATCTACTGAGGAGGACAGAAGGAGAGAGAGACAGTCAGATCTACTGAGGAGGACAGAAGGAGAGAGAGACAGTCAGATCTACTGAGGAGGACAGAAGGAGAGAGAGACAGTCAGATCTACTGAGGAGGACAGAAGGAGAGAGAGACAGTCAGATCTACTGAGAAGGAGAGAGAGACAGTCAGATCTACTGAGGAGAACAGGAGGAGAGCGAGACAGTCAGATCTACTGAGGAGGACAGAAGGAGAGAGAGAGTCAGATCTACTGAGGAGGACAGAAGGAGAGAGAGACAGACAGACCTACCGAGGAGGACAGAAGGAGAGAGAGAGAGTCAGATCTACTGAGGAGGACAGGAGGTGAGAGAGACAGTCAGATCTACTGAGGAGGACAGGAGGTGAGAGAGACAGTCAGATCTACTGAGGAGGACAGGAGGAGAGAGAGACAGTCAGATCTACTGAGGAGGACAGAAGGAGAGAGAGACAGTCAGATCTACTGAGGAGGACAGAAGGAGAGAGAGATAGTCAGATCTACTGAGGAGAACAGGAGGAGAGAGAGACAGTCAGATCTACTGAGGAGGACAGAAGGAGAGAGAGACAGTCAGATCTACTGAGGAGGACAGAAGGAGAGAGAGACAGACAGACCTACTGAGGAGGACAGAAGGAAAGAGAGACAGTCAGATCTACTGAGGAGGACAGGAGGAGAGAGAGACAGTCAGATCTACTGAGGAGGACAGGAGGAGAGAGAGACAGTCATATCTACTGAGGAGGACAGGAGGAGAGAGAGACAGTCAGATCTACTGAGGAGGACAGGAGGAGAGAGAGACAGTCAGATCTACTGAGGAGGACAGGAGGTGAGAGAGACAGTCACATCTACTGAGGAGGACAGAAGGAGAGAGAGACAGTCAGATCTACTGAGGAGGACAGGAGAAGAGAGACAGTCAGATCTACTGAGGAGGACAGAAGGAGAGAGAGACAGTCAGATCTACTGAGGAGGACAGAAGGAGAGAGACAGTCAGATCTACTGAGAAGGAGAGAGAGACAGTCAGATCTACTGAGGAGGACAGAAGGAGAGAGAGACAGTCAGATCTACTGAGGAGGACAGAAGGAGAGAGAGACAGTCAGATCTACTGAGGAGGACAGGAGGTGAGAGAGACAGTCAGATCTACTGAGGAGGACAGGAGGTGAGAGAGACAGTCAGATCTACTGAGGAGGACAGAAGGAGAGAGAGACAGTCAGATCTACTGAGGAGGACAGGAGAAGAGAGACTGTCAGATCTACTGAGGAGGACAGAAGGAGAGAGAGACAGTCAGATCTACTGAGGAGGACAGGAGGTGAGAGAGACAGTCAGATCTACTGAGGAGGACAGAAGGAGAGAGAGACAGTCAGATCTACTGAGGAGGACAGGAGAAGAGAGACTGTCAGATCTACTGAGGAGGACAGAAGGAGAGAGAGACAGTCAGATCTACTGAGGAGGACAGAAGGAGAGAGAGACGGTCAGATCTACTGAGGAGGACATGAGGTGAGAGAGAGACAGACAGACCTACTGAGGAGGACAGAAGGAGAGAGAGACAGTCAGACCTACTGAGGAGGACAGGAGGAGAGAGAGACAGTCAGACCTACTGAGGAGAAAAGTGAAATGAACTCACACACTCCAATGCTTGTGCGCAAAGGCACAGACAGACAGACAGACAGACAGACAGAGACAGACAGACTCCCTGGTGTATTACCTTGTGGTATCTGACAATGAGCTGGTCTGATGAGACCTTTCTCTATGAGCAGACCCATGGGGATGTTCCAGCCAGCTGTACGGCCGTAGCCAGTGTGACAGGAGCTCTTCCCCCTCAGGTTCTCCAGCGTGGTGATGTCACTGTTGGACTTCTTCACCACTGCCACAGCATAGTAGACACTGCCATCACTGTCCCCTGAGAGAGAGATGAGGGAAGAGAGGAGGGGAGAGAGGAGGGAGAGAGGAGAGAAGAGAGTAGGGAGAGAGAGGAGGGAGATAGGAGGGGAGAGAGGAGGGAAGAGGGGAGGGAAGAGAGTATGGAGAGAGAGGAGGGAGAGAGGAGGGAAGAGAGGAGGGAGAGAGTAGGGAGAGAGAGGAGGGAGAGAGTAGGGAGAGAGAGAGGAGGGAAGAGAGGAGGGAGAGAGGAGGGAGAGAGTAGGGAGAGAGGAGGGAAGAGAGGAGGGAGAAAGTAGGGAGAGAGTGGAGGGAGAGAGTAGGGAGAGAGAGAGGAGGGAAGAGAGGAGGGAGAGAGTAGGGAGAGAGTAGGGAGAGAGAAGGGAAGAGAGGAGGGAAGAGAGGAGGGAGAGAGAGGAGGGAGAGAGGAGGGAGAGAGAGGAGGGAAGAGAGGATGGAGAGAGGAGGGAAGAGAGTAGGGAGAGAGAGGAGGGAAGAGAGGAGGGAAGAGAGGAGGGAAGAGAGTAGGGAGAGAGTAGGGAAGAGAGTAGGGAAGAGAGTAGGGAGAGAGTAGGGAGAGAGAGGAGGGAAGAGAGGATGGAGAGAGGAGGGAGAGAGTAGGGAGAGAGGAGCGAAGAGAGTAGGGAGAGAGGAGCGAAGAGAGGAGGGAGAGAGGAGGGGAGAGAGGAGGGAAGAGAGGAGGGAAGAGAGGAAGGAGATAGGAGGGAAGAGAGGAAGGAGATAGGAGGGAGGGAGGAGGGAGAGAGGAGGGAGGAAGAGAGGAGGGAGAGAGGAGGGAGGAAGAGAGGAGGGAGAGAGGAGGGAAGAGAGGAGGGAAGAGAGGAGGGAGAGAGGAGGGAAGAGAGGAGGGAAGAGAGGAGGGAGAGAGGAGGGAAGAGAGGAGGGAAGAGAGGAGGGAAGAGAGGAGGGAGAGAGGAGGGAGAGAGGAGGGAAGAGAGGAAGGAGAGAGGAGGAGGCTTCAGTGTACGTCTATAGTTATTGTCCCAAAATACATTTTGATTTGCAGCAAATCATCACATGATCAAAGCCCATGGAAAGAACTTAAGGAAAACGTAGTGGGGTCAGTTTGGTTGTAGAGGGATCAGACCTGTGTAGCTCTCCCCAGCAGCAGGCACCAGGCCGTAGCTTTTCCCTGCTGTGTAGATGTAACCTCCATCCAGGGTGATGGCATCTGCCTCTTTATTCTACAAACACACAGAAGGGAAGACATGTTTCCTACTTTCAACAGCCCCTGTAGGAAGAGAGCCCTATGAGTCTGCCAGACATAGTATTTTTATTTAACCTTTATTTAACTAGGCAAGTCAGTTAAGAACAAATTCTTATTTATAATGACAGTCCTAGGAACAGTGGGTTAACTGCCTGTTCAGGGGCAGAACAACACATTTTTACACCCTGTCAGCTCAGGGGATTCGATCTTCCAACCTTTCGGTTACTGGTCCAACGCTCTAACCGCTAGGCTACCTGCCGCCCCTCCACTCTAACCGCTAGGCTACCTGCCGCCCCTCCACTCTAACCGCTAGGCTACCTGCCGCCCCTCCACTCTAACCGCTAGGCTACCTGCCGCCCCTCCACTCTAACCGCTAGGCTACCTGCCGCCCCTCCACTCTAACCGCTAGGCTACCTGCCGCCGCTCCACTCTAACCGCTAGGCTACCTGCCGCCGCTCCACTCTAACCGCTAGGCTACCTGCCGCCCCTCCACTCTAACCGCTAGGCTACCTGCCGCCGCTCCACTCTAACCGCTAGGCTACCTGCCGCCCCTTCTTTCATTCTAAGACTTTGAGAAGTAAGATTGAGCCTGCTGGAGTGGCAGGTAGGCAGTGTTTAGAAAAGTCAAATGTACCTGGATCTTCTTCATGCAGTCATCCACTGAAGATCCCATCACACACTGGATACTGGGGACCAGAGACTTGGCACTGAAGGCCTCGGCCATGTCTACACACTTCTGCTGCTCATCGCTGGACAACACACACCAACGCAGGGACTGGGGCAGCTCTGCACACACAGAACAATACTCAGTACTTACTGAGTGAGTGAGTGAGTGAGTGAGAGAGAGAGAGAGAGAGAGAGAGAGAGAGAGAGAGAAGGCCTCACCTGCTGGGATGCAGTCCATGGCTTTGAGAGTGCTGTAGTAGATGGAGCCCATCCACGCCTTAGGATCATCATACTCCGGCCGCAGGAACTTTGTGGACGAATCACTGAACAGCAAATTGCTGCCTAACTCGCCCGACTGAAAGATGGGGAAACCTGACTTTGTCTGAGGAAAAATAAACACAACCAGGATTTATTAAAACTCTGACTACTCCTCGGAGTGTCATTTGACATTGTGAGAAACAGACAGTTCTCTTGAACGCACTGGTTGGAGATTTCCAAGTTCCTAGTTGTCTTGAACGCACTGGTTGGAGATTTCCAAGTTCCTAATTGTCTTGAACGCACTGGTTGGAGATTTCCAAGTTCCTAATTGTCTTGAACGCACTGGTTGGAGATTTCCAAGTTCCTAATTGTCTTGAACGCACTGGTTGGAGATTTCCAAGTTCCTAATTGTCATGAACGCACTGGTTGGAGATTTCCAAGTTCCTAATTGTCTTGAACGCACTG